>NC_142928.1:114715157-114790157 GCF_046866305.1 Octopus bimaculoides | reverse complement strand
TGCACCTAGCAAATATCCAACTAAACGTAGACATTGTCTTAGAACACAAAATACTGCGTTATTTACCTTTCGGCATTAATACTGCTTCTGTCTCTAATAATTATTTCTAACTAGCAGAAATACCCGGCGTTGCCCGGGTTAAAAAGAATAATGAAATCTAAAAACGCCGTCTCGACTACGCATCATCTTTATATATAGAGATGTATATACACACACGCACCCAACACACACGTATATATATGTATATCAATATAAATATATGAAAGTCAATGAAGTTTCGTAAAAGAAGGTGATCATGTACATACTTTCTTGCTGTTGTAATTATAACACCTCGTTGTAAACAATGTTCCTTGTTTTCCCTTGTGGAGCATATACAAATAGGTTTTTTTTTGCTGCCCACTCTTGAGCAGCCAACATACAGTTGTCCATGTGAGAAGCAGGGCTCTTCCAAGAGAAGACCAGCTACAGACAGTGTTTGACCCTGAGATTTGTTTATGGACATGGCAAAAGTCACACGAAGGGGGAATTGTAGTCTTCTGAATGTAAAAGGAATGTCTGCTCCTGATGGAGTAAGAGGAATTCTTGGAATAAAAACGTCATCCCCTTTTGCACATCCAGAAAGAATGGTAGCCTCGATAACGTGTGACGTCATTTTCTAAATAATGCTCATCTGTTATGTTCGGGTTAAAATTTCATCAACATCAAAAATATATGAATTTTCATGGGAGTTATGGCCGTTATGCAAAGAATATAATTTCCAAATTTCATAAAGATCCATTCAGTACTTTTGACGTAGTTTAGGATAAGAAAACAAATGACTAATGTGTGTGTTTGTGTGCATGTGTATGTGTGTGTGATGGGTGTATATATGTATAGATATCTGTATGCATGTATATATATGTATATATGTGTACATATTATATGTACATCTATATATATATATACATCTACACATATGTATACATATACATGTATGCATATAGATCTATCTATCTATATATATATATATCTATACATATACGTGTACATATACATCTATATGTATACATATACATCTCTCTCTCTCTCTCTCTTTCTCTCTCTCTTTCTCTCTCTCTCTCTCTCTTTCTCTCTCTCTGAAAGTATCTGTCATTACAGTATCGAAATGGTGTACATCTACATGTATATATATAGATAAGCCTACTGACTATTTGCGACATCAAAGCTTGAGTAAGTCACTCCAATTCTATATATTATTGATCAGGGGTTTCGGCTGTTATGTCACTACCAGATATCTGCCACTGAGGAGCCCAAGCAGGGAGAAATCACGCGATCTGGCAGTTCCATCGGACGTACCCGACGAGTGTATTTATGCGCCAAGTGTCTATATGAGAGTTTCTCTCAAGATAAGCAACGCAGTATTTTGTGTTCTAACACACCTATAAATAAAGATTGCCTTTTGATATACTGCTTCTGTCGCTATTAATTACATATATATAACCATTTATCTTCTTTTAAATATGGAAAATTAAATATGGCTTATTTGGTTACCATAATATGAGAATTAAGAGATATTAATATTAAATATTCACTATCTTGGCCAATTTTTAGAAACACTACTTTTTATAAATCTGGAAGTAAATTGTGTAGTTTATATTTAATAGGAAGAATTGAAATCTTACATTGTAAAATTAGTACAATTAACCAAGTTGAGAAATTATTAGTTCGATGCCCACATAGAAAATATGAAAAGTTTCGGCATATAAAAAGTCCACGACACATTGCAATACATATCTAATATCTAATACGAACAGCTTGATTTTAAATTTTTTCCCGTGTGAGCAATTGTATATAAACTTTTATAGGTGTAAATATATTCGAATCAATATCTATGTATATGTTAGTATATGTGCATATGTATATGTATGTATACTATATATGTGTGGGTGTGTATATATATATATATATATATATATATATATATATATATGGGGGGGGGTATATATATATATATATATATATATAAGGAGATAGAGTTAAATATATATATCTTTTATTCTTCTCTTTTATTCTTTTACTTATTTCAGTCATTTGACTGCGGCCATGCTAGAGCATTACCTTAAAGGGTATTTTAGTCGAAGAAATCGACCTTAGAGCTTATTCTTTGCAAGCTTAGTGCTTATTGTATCGGTCTCTTTTGCTGAACCATTAAGTTACAGAGATGTAAGCACACCAACATCGGTTGTCAAGCATTGGTTAGTGGCAAACACTGACACACACACATAAATATACACACGCACGCACGCACGCACACACACACGCACGCACACACACACACACACACACACACACACATATATATATATATTTATATATAAATATATATATATATATATATATATAAATGAACTGAAGTCACAATATATGGCTTCAACTGAGCCAGTGGTACTCATAACAATGCTCCTTAATGTACCGTTCTATAAAACAAAGAATATATAGTACGATACAAAAGAAAACTATAAGGAGCGTATGAAGTTATAAATAACGTGAGAAAATAGAATGATAAAATTTATTCAACCAATGGAAATTCTTATATCACAACAATTGTTTCGTAACTTAAAACAAGCAAAGATAATTTATTTTATTATATCTTATAATAAGTATAATACTTACATGCAGAAACGTTATGTCGAGATATTATTATTTAACATGCATTTTTTTCTCTCAATCTGTATGTATACATCCATGTACATGTTTATAGTTGTATATATAAATGTGTGTATATGTGTGTGTTATGTATGCGTGTATGTATGTATGTATGTATGTATGTATGTATGTATGTATGTATGTAAGCATGGGGCAACTGAAAGCCCCTTCAGAACCCGCTATAACAACCACAAGTCTTCCTTCAACATCCCAGGGAGAGATAATGCCACAACCCTAGCCAAGCGTGTATGGTCATTGAAAGAAAGTACCATTCAGTACAGTAAAAAGTGAAGGATTCTAGAGAAATTTAAAGCATACCAGAAGGAAGTGCAGATTATGCTTGGTTGAGAAAAGAGCTCCCAGCACCCAGACATCTACCTGAACAGCAGAAATGAATTTTTAATCCCTGGCCACATAAAAGGAATTATATCCTACCATACCCGCGTGTCCCACTGTGACTATAATCACCAGTCTCCCAATTTCGGCCCTCTAACTACCAGTATCTGGGAATTCGGCAAAGAGTTTGACTAGAACATACACAAGCACACTCACAAACACACACCCCTAAATTCACCCAATAGACCTTTTTCCACCACACCCAATGTGAGACCTCATACCCCTACTTACACTGCATGTATACATAAACTCCTCAAGAATTTATCCAAAACGTAAAAGAAAGAAAACACACTAACGAACACAGATGTGCATGCGGCCTTTGGATACCCCTACCCCACAAACGTTATGCATATAGTACCACTGCAGACATTTAATTTCTACAGCCTTAAAGATACATTTCCAATAAACTCTTTTCCAGAAAACTCTTGCCGACTTGCAACACCCCCACAGATGGTGTTTATGGTACCAGGCCTGTTCATCCCCAACAACAGAGAGCAGCTGCCATATTTCATTCCATAATTGATATCTCTGAAGAGCACAGGGTTACGCAATCGGACTGTTACCTAACACTCCGTTGAACCGATTTGTAAGATCGGGCATAATGGATACACTTCAGTTAATACATATATATATATATATATATATATATATATATATATATATACATACATACACATACATACATACATATGTATATATATATATATATATATATATATATATATATATATATATATATATATATATATATATATATATCCATATTCATATTTTTACCAACACGAACATATATGTATGCAAACATATACACACTCACACATAGATAGATGCATACACATACGCTCATACATATACTCACACCACATACATAAATACATACGGATACGTTAATAGACGTTTACGACTATCAACTTATACGTATAAACACACGTACACATACACGCAGAAAGTAATATACTTCAACCTATATATGTTTATCCTCTACGTTTTTGAAATCCAGACTGGCTAACCATTACTTTACCTTCCAATACAATCGAAAGCGTAACTCCACCGGACTTAGTAAACTAATCTGGCATCTTAAAGACTCTTTTCTTTAGAATAGAAAATTTTATCTAGATTGTTTCTCTGTGTTAGTGGGAAATCTTTTTGTCTTTGTACGGAAGAGCAATTTTTTATTTTATTTTCCAAGCATAAACTGGTAAACAGGTTTACGGAGAGAGTTTACAAGTGTACATACTGGAAAAAACATTCCTTCAGTTTTTTTCAAATAGTATCTGCCCATTACCTAATAATAATTTTCTGAAAATTATCTTTTGTTTATTCTTCTATGTTACTTCTCATAACCTTTACTATTCCCTTCATTTTTTCTATTCCTATTTTTATCTATACAATTTTGCCCGTTACTCTCTCTTCTCTCTCTCTCTCTCTCTCCCTTTTTACCTTGTTTTCTCTTCCCTCCTCCCTGTTTTTCAATACCTTTTCTTCTCTCACTCTATGAAGTATATTTCCTCAACGACACTTTTAAATTTTTAGCGCTCCCTCACTACTTGGTTTTCCATATATGTACACGCGTATATATCAGGTTTTGCTCCTGTATGTATGAATGGTATGATTGCATACAAACGTGTATTTGTGCTTGCGTAAATGTGTATCTGTGTATGTAAGTATGTGTTTGGATCTGTCTATGTTTTGGAATATGTATGCGCTTGTGCTTGTATGTGTACGTGTGTTATGCGCATAAGTAGATGGTCGTAAAAGTCTATTAACGTATACGTATGTGGTGTGAGTAGATGTTTGAGTTTATGTGTATGTATGTATGAGTATATGTTTGCATACATATATGTTCGTATTGATAAAACTATAAATATATATATATATATATATATATATATATATATATATATATAATAGCAATAAGAAAATGGAGAGGAATAGGTGTTATTCATCAACTTGCAGACATTGTATTGTATCAATTTACTTGTTTATTTGTTTACTAAAAGGTCAATAATAACAATATACAAACATATGTGACATATTATGTCATATCAGTAATTAAAAAATGACATATAGTGACAGAAAATGGGATAATGACTTACAGCTGTTTCAGTCTAGTGGTGACATGCTTCATTCTATCTATATCACTCCAGTAGACTGTATGTATGTAAGTATGTATATGTATATATATATTTGTGTGTAGATATATATACGTATATACATATATGTATGTATGTATATATATATATATATATATATATATATATATATATATATATATATATATATATATATATATATATATATATATATATATATATGTTGCAAAAACGCGTGTGTCTACGTGTGCGTGCATATACATATAAATATGTCGCATTTTCTAGGGCGACCTATATCTGTAAAAACGTCTATTTGATGAGTGTTGTTTTTTATATCTTTCCCGATGAGATTGATGCATACCTGACCATAATTCTTCCTGTCGGACGTATTTTGAATGCAGTCATCGAAACACGTGTAGAAGATATGAAGATGTAAATGTTTTAATAACATCCTGAGCGTTTGTCTCCTTTTTCAATTATATATATATATATATATATATATATATATATATATATATATATATATATATATATATATATAATTGAAAAAGGAGACAAACATCTTAAACGTAAGACATTATGACCGATAATCGGTCATAATGTCTTACGTTTAAGATGATTCCCATGCTTTCCCTGATGAGAAGGTTACAATTTTAATATCAAAGATCCCTATGGATCACACAGGTTGTAATCCTTTGAAACATATGTAGGAATAAAGTATACAATTATAACATGCGTTTTCTCCAATCCTTAAATTCTTAAATATACTCAAATACCCAAAATTTCAAGGAGTTCCTGCCTTAAAAACAGGAACTAAACCAGTTATTTTGTGTTCTTTGCTACATTGGTTTCTATTAACCCATTTATTCTATCAGAAGAATTTTTATTCATTAAGATAAAAGGAATACACTTAATTATATATATATATATATATATATATATATATATATATATATATATATATATATATATATATATAACATAAATAATATATAAGTATATGCATATATCCAAGCATAGATGTACATACTGACATCTATATGTATACATACAAGCATATATGGGTACAGGACATCACAAAAAACGTTAAACACAATGAGAAGCGAAAACATAAAGACGAAGACAGAAAACGAACTTTTTTTTCGAACAACGAAAAAACAAACAGAGAAACGAGACATGCAAAATAAAGAATATTACCCTTTTTCAGTTGTCCCTGCTCCATCTACTCTGCGTTATGAAGGCAAGGACAATACGCGACTTCGTTGGAGCAGTCCTTCCCGCAAGTAAATTAATTAAAATTTGGAAATTTTTGCGGAGGGTGAAAGTGTAAACAAGAACAGGATAGTGAGAACAAGACAGTAAAAACAAACAGAACAGTGAGAGCAAACGGTAAGGGCTGTTAGGCCAATATATATATAGATATAGATATATATACATACATATGTATATATTTATGTGTATGTATATGTGGGTATATATATGTAAATTTGGAGACATGTATATGAATATAACTGTATGTGTACATATGTGTGTGTATGTGCGTAAATATATGTATATATATATATATATATATTATCTGTATATATATATATATATGCATGTGTGTATATATGTATATATCTTCACACAGATAGATGTGTTGTGAAAATAGTACATCTTTCCCACGTGACAAAGTGGTCTCACCAGCCACTATAAAGTCAGCCAGTCAGTTGTTGTAGGAGTTCAGTAGTAGCAGAAGTTTTAGTTTGCGTTGTGATTTTGGTTTAAGAAAGCGTTGCGGTGAGTCGGAATTTTTGCTGTTGCTAAAGAATACTGTTGAAAAAAATTGTTATTGTTGAACATTTTTGAATATTTTTGTAAATTGTTGTAATACCCAGTGCTGGGTATGAATGAATACAGCAAGTTACTATGCGGCTGAAGGCAAAAGCCTATCTGCCAACGCTATGGAAATGACGGAAATTAAAATGGACATGAAGAAAATTTTAAACCACAAAAAATTAATTGTGAAAGTAGGTTGCTTTAGAGTGACGCCCCCGAAAGAGACGCGCAGCGCGCTGAGAAAAGAATTATAGTGTACAGAACACTAAATGTGGAAAGAAGGAAAATTGAAGTAGCAGCGACGGAAGATATAGAGGAGTGTCTTAGCCAAGTGAAGGAAATGACAACCTTCTATTCTAGAGGAAGGAAATTCGGCACAGTAGAGGTGCGTTTCAGAAATGAGGAAAATACGAAAAGGCACTCCACGGTGGCCTTAAGAACTGCAAGGTCGGCACTCTTGCCAACTTACTGCGGGAAACGTGCCACGAGAGTAAGAATAGGCAGAGTGCTCCCAGTGATCAACGAAGAATGGCTGGTGGCAGCAATCATTTTCAATTGTAAGGAAGAGGTGGAAGTTGTGAAGGTGGAGAAGTCGAAAGAGATTAACTGGTGGGGATTTGGATTAGAAGTCCTAATCCATGTGTCCCTACCGGATCTGCACAACATCGCGGAGGAGTTGGTGCTCCCCGATGAAACACGACTAAGAGTTGTGGTGGAGGGGAGACCCCCAATATGTTACCAATGCAAAAATAGGGGACACATGCAGGCAAGGTGTCCCCTAAGAGAAGTACACATAGAGGAGACAGAAAGAAGCAGTAAGGCAGAGGTGGAGGAGGTGGAAGAAAGGGAAGAGGAAGCTGCGGTTGACAGGAAAAAATTGAGGGTGGAGTCACCATCCAAAACCCCCCAAAAACAGAGGAAAGCAGGAAAGGCGGAAAAAACATTGGTGAACGAAACGGAAGAGACTGAATCTCGAACTACAGACCCAGAAACAACAAGCGGTGAAAAAGATAGAACGACGGAAACTGATGATTGGGTGGAGAAAATGTTTGCGCAAGCATATGCAGAGAGAGTAGAACGACAGGAAAGACGGAACCGAAGAAGGATAATGTATTATAAAAAAGATATTGAACTGGAGAAGAAGTTGACCAAAATGAAAGGGCTGATTAGAATGAGATTGAACTCGGATTCATAGGATTTGAAGGCTGTGTTGTTGGAGGATGAAAGAATAGAAAGACTGGATAGATTGTTTCCCAAGTTAATTACTAGATCACAAAAAATTGTTCGTTACGAGAGCCTCGCTAATGTAGTTGCGAGGGAGGATCTAAATGAATATATAACAGATAATTGAGAACGATAGGAAAACGTATACAAGAACAGTAAAATGGAACTGCGAGTTTTGGGGGATCGTAAGCCATTCCATTTTTCATTACAAATAATCCAATTTTTCATCATTCGCTATATGTACCCCACGTTTTGTGTTGTCTGTCCTTGTAGTATCCCCCTCTGTATTATGGCCGTAGTGCCAAATAAAGAAAGCAGAGTCGTTGTACTAGTTCTCAGTTGGAGTCGGTGCCAGTTACGTGATACATACGTTCCAAAGTCGTTGTCTTGCGGAGCGATCAGCGATAGCACGATAGATGAATCAAGCGTAATAAGACGCGGAATACCGTCACAACATAATAGTTGCGACAAGAATATTACAGTGCCGACAACAATATACAAGTGGACAAGAATCCACATTATAACAAGATGCATGTGTATGCATGCTTACAAAAAGATATGTGTATGTACATGTAAGCGTATACGTTTTTCCGAACGAAATTTATTTTTATAACGATGTATGACACTAAGTGAAAGTGTAGTGTAGCATATTATAAGTCACCTTCTTTCAATATTTGGTATGACTGCCTTTTACCTCGACCAAAGCCAATATTCACAGCGGTATCGAAGCAATCTGACGTTGACACGTTTCGATAACTATTGGATCTTTAATCCCCTGTTTATTGGTAACTGTTTTGGACTGCAAACGCGACTTCATCACGGCCTACAATATCTCTATGGGATTTATTTCAGGGCTGTTCCCCAGTCACTGCAGAACGGTGACACTTTTTCGCAAGAGATAATCTTTAACAAGGAACCCTGTCGTGCATGAAAGTTCATTCGTTATTGCCAAACCATTCTCGAGTCTGCGACATTCTTGTACGTAGTAATTTCACGTATTTTTGACATTCATTATCCCTCCCTCTAGGAGCAAGTGACCAGTACCGTGTACAGACATCATGGATCACACCATTACTTTGGTTGGAAATCTAACGCGTTGCGTCACCGGCTTGGGAGATCCAACACGATGCCAAATGGCTGGTCAATTTGCATTCTGATACTCGAAGGATGCCTCGCCAGAAAAGCATACATTGGCCCAATCGTCAACAGTCCAGAACAAATGATCTTTGGCTCACTCCAAACGTTTGTAGCGCATTTTGTTAGTAAGACATGGCTTTGCCATTTTCCTTCAGCCGGTGACAAAGTATCATGGCAGACAATTTGACACTGACAGTGTCTTCTGAGGCTCCATAACAGCCATTTGCACAATGATTCAGTCTGTGATCACTGACGTTTTATGCTTTGGCCCACACTTGCCAATTCTACCGCTTGAAGCAACTCCAAATCTCTTTATGCGCTGTACTGTTCACTTTGAAACACTAAATTTGTTTGCCACCTCTTGCACTGTACCATCGTTATTGGATAAAGCCTTCATGATATCACTTATCTCTTGAATAGTGACGTTTTTGGGGAAATCTTTCGGTACTAGTACGCAACAACTTCCGGTAGTTGCGCGCACGCATACTGATTACATGATCGTATAGTGTGTTTATGTGTTTAAAGTTTCAGTTCGGATGGCACCTTACTCACTCGCACCTTGGCCACACGTTTGCCGCAGTACGAAGGCAAGACACGCGCACTTCTGCGCTTACACAAACACACACACACACACACACACACACAAACACACACATATATACACACGCACGCACACACAAAACAAAACATCGCAAAAACATACACACACGTCTGCACACCCACACAAATACATGCTCACATACACACACAAGAAAACGTCGCAAACACACATACACACCTCGGCACAGATACAAACACACACACAAACACACATACACGCACACACGTCGGTACACGCACACGAACATACACACACGCACATACACTCACACACACATACACACACACACATTCACACAAAAGAAAACATTGATAAAACACACACACACTCATTCACACAGGTGGAGACACTCAAAAGAAAGCAACAAACCCAAAGAAAATTCCTAATTCTTTCTTCAACAAGACATTCATCACAACATACACATCCAAACATATTGAAAGGACGGACATTCAACACAATACACACACACACACACACACACACACACACACACACACACACACACACACACACACACATACTCACACACAGGTGGACATAAATGCTTTTAAGCCACTCCCTTGCACCTTGAATTCTATACCAAACTATATTTAAAGAAGACTACAACGAAATACCTCCAGACATGTTTTTGACCTCCAGACAGAAGATAAACTATTTTCATTTCAAATTTTCATAAATTTTTCCTAATATTTGATACGATGAGATTTGATTATCGAAACCAGTAAAATACTATATTTTGTTTATATAATTTTTAAATCATCTTATTAAGTTGTTTCTAATTTGAAATTTCTTAGATTTACTTCTGTGCTATTTCCACCTCCATCTTTTATATATAAAAATTTGATTTGTATAGATCGCTAATCTTTTTTTATTTTATATATATATATATATATATATATAGTAATGCCTTGATATACGAGTGAATTTGTTCCCGGAAACTGCTCGTAAAGCGAGTCTCATAAAGCAGAGCAATAATTTTCCGAAGTAGCAATAAATCGTAAGTCATTTCCAGAAAAATATTTTACCTATAACATTTATAATATTCGTAAATAAAGGACAATAAAACAACTGCAGAATGTAAAGAATAGAGTAAAAAGAATGTCAATATCATATATAATTTTTAAAAATATTATTTATAATTGTTTTCTGAATCACTTTCACTCGCACTAGACTCGCGCACACCATCACTTGTAGACACGATCGCCGATTCACAAGCACTTATAGACGGACACGTAGATTTCTTTTTAAAAAATCAAGTCTAGAGTTGTTTTCTCAGAAGTTTTATTTCGCTCTCTATAAATTTCTCAGTAACACACAAAAGCATTTGCTATGATAACAGAAATTTTTGCGCTTCAGTCAAAATTTGGATTTTGTGCTTGAAAAATAAAAACTCGTAAACCTAAAGTCTTCTAAAACGGTTCCTCGTAAAATAAGGTATTACTGTATACATACATATATATATATACTGTTATATATATGTTCCCAACTTTGACCCTTATAAATCCTAAATTTTTAGAATTTATGGGAGCTACTGTCTTTGATTACTCATATTGTCTTTTGAATGCTCGAAAGGAGTAGATAGACAGCCGACAATTGATGAATGATCCTTTTTATGTGTTAACTTGTCCTGTTTACCATTTTTTTTTCTCGTTGCTTACGTATTTCACTTGTTTTTGTCCTGTAATTACTGTCCACGTTGTGTATCTATCTCTCCTGTGTATGTTATTTGCACCGTTGGTGACGTCCCGTACCCATATATCCATGTATGTATGTATGTATATATATATATATATATATATATATATATATATATATATATATATATATATATATGAAAACAAAATATATATTATGAAAACAATACCACCAAAACAAACGAAAAGATACAACAAACCAAAATCACAAACATATTGGACCCCCAGACATCCACATAAACCCTACCAAACACAAACCAAAATCCTGCTCCTTGCACTGCCAAACCCCCCAATAAACAGACACACAAAATATGCAAGACAAGCAACACATACAACCAACAACCTATAACACTTGGAGAGAGCAAACAGAATATGAACAACCACCAACACATAACACTGGACACCCTAAATGGATACACACATGGAACAATAGACAAGTAGATAAAAATCAACACATACCCTACAATAAAAATCGAGGAAATCCAAACCATACAAACACCAATCTCATGCGACCCCACAAATTTGCAAGATGGATAGAAACAACCACCACTATCAAAACAATACAAACACACAATATGAACCATTCAACTACCCACAAGGAAACCTGAACCCCAAGAATGGAAATAGGCCCAGATGGGAAGAAAACAACTACCACAGACAAACCAGCACATACAGGCCATATAGACCACCCCTACCTCTACAAGAAAACCTAAAACCTGAAAATGGAATTTGGAGACGCAACAACACAACCCCCTTTTTAGGGAAAGGATACTTCAACCATACTCCAGACCCAACACACCAAAATTTCGAATGAACACATGAAACACATAGACCCCAAAATAATAAACCTATCTAAAAGAGAACTTAGCGAAAATGAAATGAACCTACCACTAAAAGGCCTCAAATTTACACCCACACCCACTTCAAATCTCATAGTACTAAACACTGATATAGACGAGTTTAGCCGCCGCCTCCGCCTTATGGAATTTTTTGAAAATAAGGAAACAGAAGATAACTCAATCATAAGGAAAAAAATCCCATTTCACCCTTCACAAGGGATGTGACAAACACCTAGACGCATACATAGAGACAATCTCCAAATTCCCTCTCAACACACATAAATGCAAACAGAACCGCTGCCGAGGAGAAAAACAAACCTTACAAATACTAAATAAGGACAAGTTGATCATTTTAAAAGAAGCTGACGAAGGTGGAGCAATAGTAATTATGGATACAGATTACTACAAAGAAAAGATACTGGAGATACTTAATAACCAGACATACTACAAAGAGGAATCAACACAACTGGAGAAAGCAACAATAAAAAAAATTGGAACATTAATCAATGAATACCAGGACTCCTTTACAGACAAGGAGAAAGTCTATTTATGCAACTCAGGAACCAAAGAAAGCAATTTTTATTGATTACCTAAAGTTCATAAAAGCTCGGAAATACTGAGAGCCATAAATGAACAGAGGAACCATTATATAAGAATACAAAGGCCCGCAGACCTCACAATGAGACCAATAGTTGCAGGGCCCCAAGCACCAACACAGCAACTAAGCCACTTCATAGATGTACTCCTCAAACTTTTATGCCCACTGATACCAAGCTACATAATGGATGGCATAGACTTCCTCACACACATTCCAAATACGGTTCTGGAAAACACTATACTTGCAAGCTTCGATGTCACAAACTTATAAACGAACATGCCACACACCCTGGGTCTAGAAGCAATAAAACACTGGGTAGAAAAATACAGGAAACTCATAGATAAACGTTTCAAAACAGACTTTATCACCAAAGCCACCCAATTACTACTTGAAGAGAACACATTCTCATTTAACAACAAGTCATACCGATAGTTAAGGGCACGGCTATGTGTACGAAATTCGCACCTTCATATGCCAACCTAGTGATGGGTTGCCTTGAGAACAAACTATACGGAACGTCTTCGAACACAACCTCAGAGAAGACATCAAGAAAAAGTGAAAACACTACCTCGATGATTGTTTCATCTTTTGGAACAGATCAGATCTACGAACATTCCAGAACATCCTCAACACACTGCACCCATCTATCCACTTCACGATAGATACCAGCTATAACGAACTTCCCTTCCTAGACATCAACATCAAGATACACAACTCCATCATCACAATAGACATCTACTACAAAAAAAAAGACACACCAATATTTAAATTTCTACTCCTGCCACCCATCCCACATAAAAAAAGCAACATTCCATTTATATGGCAAAATGCATATGCAGCATAGTGACTGACTCACAAACACGCCAAATAAGACTAGATGAACTTAAAAACTTCCTACTAGAACAGAAATACCCACTCAAATTTATAAAAAAACGGAATCTCAAGAGCAATGAAACTGGACATCACACAACTCAGAACACCAAAAAAGAAAAACAAAGAAAACATCATCCCTTTCATTAACACACACAACCCTGGAATCACCAATATGTTTCACATTATACATTCAAACTTACCAATAGTTCTACAAAGTCCCAAAATGGGAAACCAACTAAACAAATATTGCATAAAAACAGTAAACGCCAAGAAAAAGACTTAAAGAAACACCTAACAAGAGCAAAATTCTCATCAGAGAATAAAACTAAATTCTTCATAAAAGAGTGTAGAGATGGTAGATGTGGAACCTGCAGCAACCCCATCTACAAATATATAGAGTGGAACAAACAAATAAAATTTAAGAGTGGTCACACATTCAAAGTAAATGCAGACATGAATTGCAAGACGCGGGACGTAACATACTGCATAACCTGCCCCAAGGAGAATTACATTGGCAAAACTAGAAATTCTTTCTGCCAACGAGCCAGAATTCACCGACAACATGTCTCACAGGAGGAACTACGAAAGATTCCACTGAGTGAACACTTAGAAGCGTGTAGAGAAGAAAATTTATGATCTTTCCCTTGTACATTATTGCCCATCCTAATATCTTCATTTTTGTAAAGAATTGTTCCTTATCTTCATTCCTCTTGAAAAATATATGTGTGTGTTTATATATATGTGTATGTGTGTATATGTACATATATATATGTGTGTGTGTATATATATATATATATATATATATATATATATATATATATATATATATATATATATATATATATATATATATAGCTGTGACTGGTGAAATATCACTATCTCTGTTATGATTTGTACTGGATGAAGCACCAAATTTGTAAAGTAAACTGTAAATTTTTTTTATATTTCACTAACAATTTTCATCCTTTCACATACTTCACTATCTTTGTATTTTCATACCTTTACATATACTTTCTCTATCTTTGTGATTATATTTATTTGTATTTTTATTCCATAACGGATTTGATCCTAAAAGTGAATCCAAAGCTATTTTAGAACTTGTTATTTCAGTATCTAAAACAATGGCACCATTTGCCAATTTATATTGGTAAATGACTACAGAAATGCTATATTTTATATTTATTTCTGATCCATGCCTATGACAAAATGAACTTACCAATATTTAGATACGTCACTCATTGATTCATCACAATATTTCATTATTCTTACTCGTTATTCAACTTTGGAAAAACAGAGCCTAAAAAAGGCAAGAAACTCAGATAGTGGGACATTTTTGTGCCAACTAGAATTGAACGTGGTTAACTTGGTTTTCATATTTGTCTCTTTCAAAATGATTCAAAAATAGAATTCTCAAAAAGATAGTTTCCAAAATAAAAAAAACGCAATAAATTCCAAAATGAAAAAAACGGCGGGAACTTAGTTGCCAACCTAATATATTATATTATATCACATATATATATATATATATATATATATATATATATATATATATATATATATATATATATATATATATACATATACATATACATCATACAGACACATATGAATGAAATGTGTGAAAATACGCGCGCGCGCGCACGTCTGTGCGTTAGTGCATTCTTTTACTTGTTTCAGTCATTTGACTTTGGTCATGCTGGAGCACCACCTTTAGTCGAACAAATCGACCCCATGACTTATTATTTGTAAACCTAGTACATATTCTATTTGTCTCTTTTGCCGAACCGCAAAGTTACAGGGACATAAACACACCAACATTGGTTGTCAAGTGATGGTGGTGGGGACAAACACAAATATATATATATATAATATTAGGAATAAAAATCCAAATTTACAGGTAAAAACTCATTTAAATTCAATTTATCAAAAATTTAAATTAAATTAAGTTTCACAGTATATAATATATAAATATATAATTTAGAGAAAAGAACCAAAGTTCATGAACTCATCCATGAAAATCCACACTCACATATAGAGAAAATTAATAAGTAAATACACTATAAAGAAGTATAAAATACAAAGTAAGAATCATAGAATAATAATTATAAAACGACTACACGTGTTTCATAACCAAATTTTCAAAGAGAAAATAAAATAAAATCGATTAAATCAATCGAAAATCAATTCTATTCAAAACTATAGCTAATCTTCAGGTCGAAATACAACAATAATAAAATGAATGTATATATCAACCAACAATAAATAACAAATGAATATATATAAAAATACTTATTATATCAAGATAGAAAGATGCTAAACAATATTATTAAAAAGAAATCTAATACTAATCTTATCAAAAAATATAAACGTGACATTATTAACTTTACGTTTATTAGAATATAAACTAACAGAAATATGAAATACAAATCTTATCTTAATGATTCTTCCGTTTAAAATACAATTTAAATGAAGTTTTAGGTTAAACTAAAATTATAAACGTAATATAATTTTAATATAAACTAACAAAAAATGATTTATATAGATTAATTTATATAAAAATAATTATATCACCAAAATTATTGCAAAGAAATGCAAAACTTATCTAATCGAATCTTTAGTTTAAATAAAATTATAAATGTTATACTATTAACTTAACCTTAATTAGAATATTAACCAATAATCAAAGAAATTATATAAAAAATACTTATTTATCGAATAAATCAAAAAGAAAAATTAAACAATATTATTGGAAATAAATGCAACACTAATCTAATCGAAGTTTTGGTTTAAATTAAGATGTTAAACTTTATACTATTAACTTATTGTTAAATAGGATATCGGCTAACATTAATTATCAAGTAAATTAATATAAAAATATATATATTACCAATCAATGATAGAAAATCATTTAACAATATTATTGAACATAAAAGCAATACTTATCTCAACGATGCTATAGTTTAAACTAAAATTGTAAACGTTATACTAATAAATAAGCGTTTGTTAGAAAGAAGTCGCGTGAAGATATTGCGTAAAGAAAAAGAATAGAATAAAGAGATATAAAAACATGAATGAAAGTATTTTATACTTCTTTATAGTGTATTTACTTATTAATTTTCTCTATATGTGACTGTGGATTTTCATTGATGAGTTTATGAACTTTGGTTCTTTTCTCTAAATTATATATATATATATATATATATATATATATATATATATATATATATATATATATATGCGAGTAAAAATAAATACAAAAAAGGTGGGGGTTTTTGTATGATTGTGTATAGAGGAATATATTATTTTGCTTAAAAGAGTTCCAACACTGTCTGTTTTTTATGTTTTATTTATATTCCTGCAGAACTAATGTGGGGTATAGAATATGGAATATACAATATATAATATGATATACAATATACAATATAAAATAAAAATGGATGGCACCATGAAAGAAAGTATTGAATGTAGATGAAATATTGAGTGTTCAATATAAAGGATCAAATATATAAATATATAAATATATATATATATATACACAACAGGTTTCTTTCAGCTTCCGTCTACTAAACGCACTTATAGGGCTTTGGTTGGCCTGAGGCTATTGTAGAAGACATTCGTCCAAGGTGCCACGCAGTGGGACTGAACCCGGAACTATGTGGTTGGGAAGCAAGCTTCTTACCACACAACAACGCCTGCGCCCATGTGTATATTTTTTTATATTTTACTTGGTGTCAGTCATTAGTCTGTGGCCACGCTGAGGTACCGTCTTCAAGAATTCTTAGTTGAATGAATTGACCCCAGTACTTAATTTTGTAAAGCCTTCTATCTGTCTCTTTCGCCAAACCATTAAGTCACAGGGACGTAAACACACCAACATAGCTGTGAAGTGGTAGCGGAAGGAAGACACAAACACAAAGACACACACACACTTATATAATGGGCTTCTTTGAGTTTCAGACTACTAAATCCACTCACAAGGCTTCAGTCAGCCCAAGTAGGAGACACTTACTCAAGGTGCAACGCTGCAGGACTAAGTCCAGAACCATGTGGTTGGGAAGCAAGTTCCTTACCACACAGCCATCCCTACATCTATATGTGTATATATACATGTAAATATATGTGTACATGTGTCTATATATGGGTATGTACGTGTGCATGTATGAATATATATGTGCGTGTGCTCATGTATACATGTATATGTACTTATTGATATGTAATTATAAGATCCAAGGATCCAAGTTTGTAGGCTTTCAGCAGTCCATGGTAGGTATAAAAAAAACAACGTTCAGGAGCAATAATTTATTGGTGGGGGTTGTACGCTTTTCCTCTATCAAAGTTCGATAAGCTTAAAAAGTTTCTTTTTAGATAGTTCATGGTTAGCAACAAGAGTTGCTATGAATGTAAATAAAAATCCAAATTGAGGTAGTGGAGCAGGTAAAGTCCAGGCTATATATGTTTCCTAGTTATCAGATCCTCATCAGGCCAAAGATACCTTAATTATATGAAGGTTACATTGTTGTTAAGGAATCACAAATTAACTTTCCGAAAATATAATTTAAAATGTGTAGCAAAGCCAGAGTAGAAAAATTAAATGTAAAAAATGATAGAAAACAAAAACAGTTCTATATTTAAGAGATGAGGAATTATGTACATTATTTACAATTGACGGATATTTGTCCTCATCTTGTTTGTTGTTAACACAACGATCCGGCTGGTATACCCTCCAGCCTTCATCAGGTGTCTTGGTGAAATCGAGCGCGGAATCTTGGGATTAGTAGCAGGCGCTCTTAACCACTACGCCATACGCTCGTGGTCAATTATGGAGTGAATTTTAGGGCTTATAAATCTAATATTCTCCTACCCTTCCTTAATACCGGTTCCCATATGTTGTTCATATCTGTACTCGGTCTGCTCAGGAGGTTGTTGTGTCCTAACATATGTGCTGCTTCTTTCAGTTTTCGTATTTTCCAGTAGTGTTCTCTGTCTATTATTTTCACTTCATCCCACAGAGGGAGGAGGTCTCCATTTTTCCATACATGATCTGCTATAGCCGATTTATCAATATCTCCCCGTATCACAGCTTTACCATGTTCCACTACCCTTATTTTGAGGGGGCGACATGTTTCACCTTTGTATAACCTACCACAGCTGCATGGGATGGAGTACACGCAGTTCTTGGTCATATTCTCTTCTATCGGTGGTTTTACTCGAAGGAGATATTTGCGAAGTGTTGTATTACTCTTGAATACTGTCCTGATGTCATATGGGCCGCTTATTTTTTGTATCTTTTTGGAGAGGCCTTTCACATAGGGTAGACAGACTGTGGACAGTTTATCAGTTTCTTCCTCTCTTTTCTTCCTAATTGGAGCTGAGAGTATGCTTTTGGGGTAGTTGTTGCTTAAGAGATTGTTACTGAGCTTGATCATTTCTTCGTGGTATATCACGATCACTACTTAGATTCATTGCTCAATGTTTTAGGCATTGAGCAATCCCTCTCTTTACACTGTATGAATGGTGGGAGTTGAAGCTGAGGTATCGTCCAGTGAAGGTCAGCTTGCGGTATACGGATCCATACTTGGTGCGTGTTATTAATACGTCCAGGAATGCTAGCTGATTGTCTTTTTCTTTTTCCATTGTGAACTGTATGGATGGCTTTATTGAGTTCACATGATCTAACAGCACTTGGACAGTACTTGGACAATATGAGTCTTCAAAGACAGTTGCTCCTATAAATTCTAAAATAAAATTTAGGACTTATGGAGGGTCAAGATTAGGAACAAAAACATGACAGTGGAGACATACAAGGAAACCAAACGAAAACAAACATTGAGGGTCTTTAGATCAGAAAGAAAGGAAAATAGTGAACGCTGGGAGAAAGGTTTTTGAAAAGAGAGAGATAAAAACATGTCCGTTCTTTTGAACGTCCGTACAGGAAAAGAAAAACGGTCCTACTGTCATGTTTTTGTTCCCAACCTTGACCCTCCATAAATCCTGAATTTTATTTTAGAATTTACAAGAGCAACTGTCTTTGAAGACTCATACTGTTGTTGAATGCTCGAAATGAGGAGTAGATAGATAGCCGACAACTGATGAAGGGTCCTTTTTCTGTGGTTACTTGTCTTGTTTCTCTTTTTTCTCGTTATTTACGTATTTAACTAGTTTGTTTATCTATTTCGTGTTATTTGCACCGTTGGTGACGTCTTGTACCCATATATATATATATATATATATATATATATATATATATAATTTTTTTATATATTTATTTATATATATATATATATATATATAGACGGTTTAGATATAGATTCAATGCTTGAATATGGTACTTATGCGTAGGCACCCGAATATCGCATCCCAAAAGGATAGGTGATTAAAATCAAAAAATAAGCAACACGGATTTCAAAGGTGATTTCAGTACGCACGTTTCATGCTACTTCAATTTATTACTTAAATAAATTGAAGTAGCATGAAATGTGCGTACTGCAATCACCTTTGAAATCCGTGCTGCTTATTTTTTATATATATATATATATATATATATATATATATATATATATATATATATATATATATATATATATATATATATATATATGTATGTATGTATGTGGATGTATGTGTGTGTATAAGTGTGTGTATGTGTATGTGTGTGTGTGTTTATGGCTTGTGAATTTTGCTTGTTTGTGTATGCATGCATATGAATGTGAGCGTGCACGTGTGTGCGCGCATGAACGTGTGTGCGTGTGTGTACGGGCGCACACGCGGATGCGTGCATGTAGGTAATAGCGTTCTTTTTGCTAAAACTTTAAAAATTTGTTCGGTTTTTGTAATTGTGAATTTTTTTCGCCATGAACGGTTTGTATTTTTAAACCGAATGTAGTTTTTCTGGTGTTATATTTATTCCTGAAGACGTGTAAAGAAATTTTGATTTATTAAGTCTCTTAATGAATTCTTTATACTGAAATATATATTGAAGATAAATATGCTCCTTTGAATATATAAGTTTTTGCGTCGTAACTCCTTTATTATTATTAATATAACCAAATGGATCGATTCTTGAAGAGTCTACATACCTTCGCTGTTGTTTTTTTGTGCTATTTTTGGTGATGATTTTTTGAGTTAGCTTACCAATTATTTTTGTTGGTAGTTAATTTATAATATATTGATATATATATATATATATATAATTATTTATTATTCAATTGAACGCGATGCATCCATTTCCAAGTAAGTTTATTTTCACCTTTTTGATGCGACTCTCTATACTGTTTTCTTCCTCTAACCTTCTCTAATTCCCTTTTCCTCCCACTCCCCCATTCATCGTTTTCTATCTGTCTCTCTCTCCCCCTGTTTCTATTTTTCTCTCTCCCCCCTCTCTCTCTCTCTCTCTCTCTCTCTCTTTCTCTTTCTCGTTTCTCATACGTGACCATCGTCCATCTTTCGAAAGAACGGACGTGTTTTTATCTCTCTCTTCTATTCTTTCGCTTTTCAAAAAAATATTTCTCCCAGCGTTCACTATTTTCCTCTCGTTCTGGTCTAATGACCCTCCATGTTTGTTTTCGTTCGGTTTCCTTGTATGTCTCCACCTTCATGTATGAGGTGAGGCATACACACATTCATATAGACCTATAAACATATATACATGAAAAAAAAGCAAATTTTCATATATATAGACAACCTAACATAACAACTATTCAGTATCACCTGTATTACCTTATAAATTGTACAATTATATTATATAATCTATAACATATGCACTAATACAGACATGTAAAATAATTTATTATACACAAATAAATCATTTTCTATGATATTGGCTATGAAATTATCATAATCTTATGAATATCAACTGGTGAAATAAATATATTTATCTCATACCTCCTGACATTCTTTATATTCTATACATGTGGGGGGGGGGCACGTATGTGCCTATGTTGCTGTTTCTTTTGTACTCAAAATAATGTCTGCGATATTGTTGTTGCTTTAAAAAAATGTATACTTTGTTTATTGATGTTAGGAAAACCAGTCAGCACTAAAGAACTAATAACTGATAAAAATCCCAAGACAACTATTCCTATGACAACACAAGAAACTGCTTCATATGTGAAAACAACTTACACTACACTTTCCCCAGAGGAGGAAGATTTATGTGATGTCTCAGTGAATGCTCTTACAGTTGCCATGGATGATAAACTTCTTATATTCACAGGTAAATCCTCAACTTGCTTGATGATCGCTTTTTCAAATAAAAGTAGCTGATAAGCCATTTGTTGATAGTGCCTCCTTTCAAAGTGTTCATCTTCTTATAGTGTGGTGCAGGGAATGCTAATCTTTCTGGCAGTACCCACTAACTTCTTCAAAACATTATTTCTGTGCAGACTAACACACACACACACACAACCTATGCTAGCATGGAAAGCAGACATTAAACGATGATGATGATGATGATATATATATGTATTAAGTGAAGTGTAAGGACTTCAACTGGAAATCTGAACCAACCATATTAGTCAATCATGCTTAGTTTTAAAACAAATAGGTCACCACATGTATCAAATATTCATTTAAGAAGACAGATAACCGTACATTATTGATATTTCCTAGAGATTTTATTTTGTACTCATATTATTTACCTATGGAGGATTAAAAGTAAACTAGATAAATTGTTAATGAAACATTTCCAATAACCATAAAAAAGCTCTACTGCTGAAGAAGCTCTTCTGCTCATAATGTCAATTAAATTTTATGAAGCTCAGAATTATATCTAGTCATGTTGCCAATTTTATGTATTACCACATATTCATCCAATTTTCACAACAAATTTTAACTATAAAGGGGGTCAAATTGGAAACAATGTATTTTGATATGATCGTTCACTTGGACAGCCAAGTTAGATTCAGCCTCACCAAGTGTCACAAAACTCATTGAATGCAGGTTAATTTTTATGAATATTTGTATTATACAACACAGTTACACTTCACACAAATAACCTATACTTGTTGCTGATAGAAATGTGTTTTATTTTAATTTTGACAAGGCCCTTTGGTAAATAGAGTGGCTGACACCCTCTGTAACTAGTACTGTGCTAGGTAGTTATGAGACTACTTTAAATTTTGTGTAATTATTTAAAGAGAAGTTAAAAGACTTCTTATCACCCTTAAAACAATTAAATAGTGGCTGGCTTATGTGAGCTGAATATACAGTGATGAATGATAAAGTGCTTTTAAATGCCATAGCTAGTTTTATAAAGTTGATTATAATGTAAATACGAGGTACATTCCAGAAGTTTTAAAATTTTTCTAGGAGAGGAAGTTACAACTGTGCTGCATTATAGTAATCTTAGTATATCATTACAATACAACTAATAAGCTGACCTGCCAAATTTTGCAATTCCAGATTGAGGGAATATATCAGTCCAAAAAAAGGTGAAATGCAAGACCTTGATTTTCATGCATCATTTCAGATAAGAAAGTTGCTTATTGGTCCAAAGGTCGCTTGATTACAGAACAAATTGAAGATATTTTTCCTAAGGGCCCAAATTCCATAGATGCTGCATTCACAATAAATCTCAGCAGCGAAGACTCTGATGGAAAACTAAGCTTTACAATACTTATCAAGGTTGGTAATATTTAAAAATATATTTTTCAAACATGTCTTCTCTAATATACTTTGTCCAGTTATAACCCTCACCAGAACTGTAACTGCTATACCCAAACATTAACCTACAAAATTTCTCTAAACAATTCCATATCTATCAAATATGTTGCTAATTCTTCTAAAAGAAAGCCATGCATGCTACAAAACCCAAGCAAATGAGAGAACCTCAAACTTGTTCAGTAATCTACTATATATCCTAATGTGTTAAAACACGGAAGACATATAGGATAATGTAACCCTGGCTGCAGTATCTGAAAACAGATGGGATCAGCAAGTCAATAAGAAGGTGGGGGTCTGCTACATGGTTTGTCGACCTAATAGGAATAGAAACCATACTTCCTTCAAGCTACATGTTAGATAATTGTTGTCCTGGGTACACCATTTGTGAAAAAAGTCAATGATGTCATATCCTGAACACTTTTAGTTATAGCCCTACTAAATCATAGTTGATTTATTATAAAACCACAATAACAACAATGACATAAGATGGAATGATCATGGATTGAATGCCATTGGTCATTCAAAATTTATTTTGGGTTTAAAAACAACCACAACAAAGTATCTTACTTGTTTGTTTAAAGTCAATATTGCAATTGCAAATAGAGTGAAGTTCTTAGTGTTTCTATCATGATTCAAGCCAACAAAAGGCTTCAAAATTAGTGTTATAAAATAAATGTTTATCAGTTTTACATTTATGCTTTCTGAGTCAGTGTCTTAGAAGCTGGAAATATATTGTGTATTTGTAGCCTTAAACAAAATCCAGTTGACGTAACAGAATAAACAATACTGATCACAGGCTTGTTATTTGGTGTCCAATAAACTTGTTTGTCTGTAGATGATAAATGCTACTAAAATTCATTAAACAATTTCTGTCGTTTGTTTAAGTTATTTGCATTGAAAAATTCATGACATTTGTAATTAACTTTCAAGTTTTTGCGACATTCCTCATTTGAAAGTTATCTTTGACTTATATTTTGTTATTAAAAGTCATATCCATTTCCGAACATAGATTATGAGTAAAATAATGGACAATTGAAAACAAAAGTCAATAACTTTCTGTTGTTTTCTCCTGTTGAGAATAAAATTCATTCTTTTGTGGACTTCTCTCCTTTGAATGGAATGAATATTCCCAATGAACTTGCATCTCTGAGATTTTCACTTCATATATTTTGTTGTAAGATATTTTTCTACCAGGCTGCTTCGCCAGAAATTACATAAACAATGAGAAACTAAATGCAATAATTCAACAACGAAATGAGCTCAAAAAGAAACAATAGTTCGACCAAAATTTTATCACTATTCTACATTGCTTGATTATATAATTACTAATAAACCTATTTATTTAGTTCCCTTTCTGGAAAAATGAAGTATTTACTTAATTACATATTTTAGCTGGACAAGGCCTGGAAATACTATTATGACTTCCAAAAACGAAGATTTAATTTGGCACCTGATTATCCCAAGAAGAATTGGTACAAATGTTGTTACCGTGTGTGTGATGAAATTCAAGCAGCAATTAGTATTAATAATGTTGTGTTCCTATTTACAGGTGAGTTACTATTTAATTCAGTTATTGGTGACTCATACAGAGACTAGTACTGACATCAATCTGCTACTTGTTTTATCACTGTCTATTTATGAAAATGGCAATTTTTTTCAGTTGGCAAAAACTCAACATATCAAACACTAGTATGCACAAATACACATGCAAAGACATCAAAACATACACACATATATAGCCATTCATGCACACACACACATGCATGCATATATATGCATGCATGCATGCATGCATACATACATACATACATACATACACACATACATACATAAGACACAACTGGCCAGATATCATTATGTGTGACCACAAAGAAAAGGTATGTTCTGTTGTGGAAATCAACTCTCCTCTGGACATGAATGTGGTAAGAAAAATACAAGATAAACAGGACATCTATGGACCATTGATAAGGAGTTAGCAAATCCAGTACCTAACTTACACTTTCAGCTTTATACTTATTATTATTATTGGAGCAGGATACATACCAACCCGTCTGGAGCAGGTATAGCCGAAGTTGGTTTCTTGGGGAGAGGGTGCAAATCCTTCTCAGCAATAACAATTCCAAGTGTAACAATAATAATTATTCCAACAATACCTTACAGTATAAACAATAAATCCCTATAAATAAAACATAATCCAGAGCAGCGTTCAGTTCTTTTATGTCTGAAATTGCCACATACAAAGAGGGGGCAATACAAAGACAGACAAATATAGATAGGTACGAACTGAACGTTACAATAAAAATTTGTAATTTACAATAAAATCGAATGAAAATTGAATGAATATGATGAGATGGTATAAGATTTTAAAAATTTTTCACGTATGAGTAAATTCCCTGGGTTAATTTACCCACCGCCGTTGACCGACGTCTCCCCCTTTTTTCCGGTCGCATGATTGTACTTAACCGGTTTCCATTTGTTCTCAGTTCTCTTACTACATTCATCCATCATTTTACAAACGTACTGTGCGACAGATATCTCCTTTCCAGCCGGATTTTACTATTAAGGTGATGGTTAAAATAACTAACCAACCCTCGGCCAGAGATAAAGGTACCTGTTGCAATTCCTCTTTCACACGTCTTCCACACTGTTTCTTTCAGTATGGCCACTATGCAGAGAAAACAGGCCTTCCTCTCCCTGTTAAGCGTGGACGGCTGCATAGTCTCGATAATAGATTCAGCTGATAGCTGTACTCTTCTTGTCGTTGACAACAGCAGTTCGACATAGGCTATCAGTCTCGTAATCTCCGCACATTGCACGAAGGCGTGCGGGACAGTTTCACTGTCCCGCCCACATCTCGGGCATGTCGGTAGGACAGCATAACCATACTTCGACAGCTTCTCTTGAATAGGTAAGGTGGATCGGTAACCAGGGATTTCTGGTGATTATCCAGATACCCCGACCCAAAAGTCCTTCCAAACAGGTTGACCAACTGATTCCTGTCGAAGCCCAGCGTTTTCCCTAGGACATCGTCTGACATGTACTCTACCTGCCCACTACAGAAATCCGCTGTGGAATTCCTACCACCAGTATTCACCCAGCATAGGTCTACCGCCGGTATTGCCGGTATTCACCCGGCTTAGGTCTACGTTTGATCCAAGGACCTAATTCTCGAAGGGAGGTCAGTTGTGGCAGGAAAAACATCTGCTCACCATCCAGGTAAAGCTAGAGGTGCTTAAGCCTTAGCGCAAACTTGCGTATTTTCAGCCACGGCATCCCTAGTCCACCCTTTAACAGCCACAGATCCAATTGTGGCGTCATTGCCACTCTGGGTCTCTACTGTGCGGGCCAACCCGGCAACATTAATTCCCTATGACCTCCAAGAAGAATCAAAAAGCCCGTCTTCGTTTCACTCACATGCTGCTTGGACAGAACAATGGTCGCAGGTTCTCCAGAACTGCAATCTGTTGGTTGTATGAGTAGGGACACCCTTTTTTGATCCATAGATCGACAATAATAGGCGAAGGTCTGTCAGCAGACTGAACCTTCTTCCATGCATAAATTTATGGAATTTTTATACTGCAAATATGATGGCTAATGCCTCCTTTTCTATCTGACTGTAACTTTTCTCAGTCGGCAATAATAAACGCGAAACATGAGCTACTGCTTTCAGAATACCATCTTCATACTTGTATACAGCTCCATTGCAACAAGAATACCTAACCTTCAGTGTTCTATTAAAATAAAAATTCTATAGAACTTATGGCTACTTTAGAAACTAGTTTTAAGAATTCCTTACCTATATTTGTTCTTACAGCAATATTAAATGCCAGATTATACCACAAAACTTTCCTAGTTCTGGTTCTACGTGGTCTATTATTGTTAGAATTAGTTTGACTATACTGGATCTTCTCCGAGAATCCACTGTTCCTTAGTGCATTATTACGGCGCGGCATTTTGAAACGCTGTCTCATCTGAAGATATGGATGATAAGTGCCTTCCTATATTACTAACTAGGTTCTTAAGAATTACGAGTGGATGGTTTGATTCCTTGTTAATATAACATAGCTTTTCATTGGGCTTACGGTAGGGTTTAAATTTATCTAATTGCAAATCTAAGTTAATATCTACAAAAATCTACGTTATTAAGGTTACTTTCTATCGTAATCCGTAAGCCCATTCTTTGGAAGAAAGTGATCAGATTCTTCCTAAGTTTATCTATGGCCATTTAAATTACGGGTGGCTATAACACCGTCATCCCTGTATAATTCTGCATCTATAAAAGGGAATTCTAGATGTAGGTTATGCAAAATATAAGTTCCTATAAGCATACACAACTCCATCCCATCATATGCCTCCATTGGTACATCAAATAGAGAATATTCACCCTTTTTAACCTAGGTGGATTCATCATAAAAAAGGAGGAATTTCCTTGCATGCAGGATAATATCTAAATCCGAGTTATTCATGGTTACATACTGTTTGGCAAAGTCTAATGCTTTAAGAAGTAAAAGCCTGGATATTGACGGATAAAAATCGACAATATCGAACTGCGTAAGTTTCCAGTTGTGTTTACGGCTAATTCCTTTGAACTAATCTATCACTGACTTACTATTTCCCCATATCTGTAAATTTAATTCACTATTTAACTTGCTTAAAATATTATCTAAAATGTTAGGTTGTCACACATGAAATGTCGCATTTTTAATTACATACTATTTCAGTCATTGAAAAATTCAATTATGTATACCCTTGCATTTAATCTTGACTCTTTTTCTTTTCGAACAATATTGGTATACAAAATTCATACCCACAGACCTTATGAAAATGGTAACAATATGATTGTGTGTACGTGTATATATATGTATCTAAGACATTGGTGCATAAATGTATCTAAGACATTGGTTCCATTCACCGTTAGACGATGGTGAGAGGGACAAACGCACACACACACACATATATGTGTGTGTGCGTTTACATATGTGTATATGCATATGTATATGTGTGCATATATACAACCTTCAACAAAGTAACAGTCATGTATACAACTTGAACTGACGCACATATCAGTACATAAACATACGTTCACATGTACATACATATGTACACACACACACACACAAACACGTCAACATACTTACCCCATACTCACATACATCCATAAGTACATACGTGATACTCACATACATACATATATACATATATACATACATGCGTATAGGCATGCACACATGCATACGCATGTACACAGATGCATACGCGCACACATGTACACGCACATACATACATACATACATACATACATACATACACACGTACGTATATATCATGAACTAACTGTTACTTTCTCAGATGCAGCACAGAATTTTGTCAGTGAACAGGTCGCGGTCTCAAAGCGACGAAAATATTTTGACAAATTAAATTTAAATGTTGAAGTGAATCTAACGGATTTTGTGTGTTATTTTAAATGGCTTATAAACACCTTCCACGCTGCAAAATATATATATATATATATATATATATATATATATATATATAGGGAAAAATAAGCAGCACATATTGAGCAGAGGTCAGCAATGCCTGTGCAGAGTTTTAGGTCCAATAAGGTTTGCGCGACACCTCATAGACCCTCTCCACTCTATTGACATTATCTAGAGACAAGCCAGTTCAAGATGTCTGGTTCCAATATGTGTCGCAGGCTCAGGGATGTGGGAGTACCATGATCACTAGCACAAAGCAAAGATCCCTAAAATGTCCAATGCTATTCCCTGCAATATCTGGTTTTATATCAGAGTGACCTTCTCCTAGAGACATGCTTCAACAGAAGTTGAGGGGTGCCTCACGCCCAGTGGCCTTCTAGCATGCCGGACACCATCCTAGAATTTCTGCGTACCCGTGCTATTGCTAGATAGCCATTGAACCTGCACTAGGTTCATCCGACCTTTCAACAGGTCTTGTTTTAATCCTGCTGGGTTTCTAGCAACCCTCTTCGCCAGAGTAGCCTGGTTAGGGTGCCAGTTTAGTCAACGACAAATCAACCATGCAACAGGTTGTAGATTCCATGTTACCAGTAGCGCTTGTGAGAGCCTCATAAGTGACCTGACATATATATATATATATATATATATATATATATATATATATATATATATATATATATATATATATATATATATATATAATAATTTTTTTCCAGAGGATGTGGCAACCGTTACCAATATAGCATAAGAACTTACCTTAGGAGATCATTAATTAGATTCCTTAAGGGTCGTTCTCACAGTTTATATTTATATCATAAGATTTTTAAACTCTTAAATTTTCATATTCAAAAGAGACAGAGACTTCAAATTCGATATATCGATTTATTCACCACTCTATGTTAACATTTCTATGCCAAACTTATCCAGTGACTGGTCCATTGGATTTAGACGTTTGGCACTTCTTCAGGAGTGGTTACCTTTCGAACAAAACACGAAAAAACACATACATAACTATTATTAGGTCTTTAGGACATCGTTAGCTTTCGTGTTTGTTATTATAGGGGAGATAACTCCTTAATTTTCTATTTTTATTGCTCTCCTGTGGATTTCCACTAGATTAATTATTTTGTTTATTTCTCTTTACTATACTATATTACCCGTATACATATGCATACATACACATGCACACACATATACATATACATATATATATACACATATATATATATATATATATATATATACATACACATACACACATACATATACCCATACATATATACACACATACATATATACATACACATGCACACACACATATACACATACACATATATATATATACATACATACATATACATACACAGATATATATACACATATATATATATACATATACATATATACATACATACATATATATACACACACACACACACACTATCTTTTATGCACTCATCCATATATGCATAATTGCACACACATGAGACATCATGCTGTACTTCATCACATCTTGAGATCATTTATACCAACGAAATGTACCTCTTATGATATGCGTACATTTCAGAGCATTATTCTTTACTTTATTAATCAATTTATCCTTAGAGAAGAGTATGTGGTACAGTTCCACCGTACAGAGCGAACAATACTTTCTTCCTCTCTCATATGGCATTGATCTAGCTATTATAGACCATTCTAATGAATACTGTTTATTACTTTCCTTAAGACCCCAGATGTATTTGCTAAGACTAGTGCTAGCCATTTTCTTCCTATCTCTAAAGCATGAGAAATGGTTAGAAATTCTACGGCATACCTGTCCTGAAGTGCACCCCAAGTATGCCATGGTATCTGTTTGAGTCTTTACTTTGCATTGATATATTATATTTTTGACTTTATATATATATATATATACCTCTCTTCATTCCTACTTCTCTTCACTCCTACTTCTCTTCCCACTTCTCTTCCTACTTCTCTTCACTCCTACTTCTCTTCCCACTTCTCTTCCTACTTCTCTTCACTCCTACTTCTCTTCCCACTTCTCTTCCTACTTCTCTTCACTCCTACTTCTCTTCACTCCAACTTCTCTTCCTACTTCTCTTCACTCCCACTTCTCTTCACCCCTACTCTTTCTCTCCTCTCTCTTACTCTCTCTCACTCTCTTCTCTCGTACTCCCCCCTCTCTCACTCTTACTCTCTCACCCTTACTCTCCCACCCTTACTCTCTCACTCTCTTCTCTCTTTCCCTCTCTCTCACTCTCTTCTCTCTTTCCCTCTCTCTCACTCTCTTTCTCTTCCTCTCTTTCTCTGCCCTCCCATACCCACCTTCCCCCTCTCTTACATCCACCTTCCCCTTCCCCTTTCATCGTCAACACCCCCTCATAAGCTCATCCCACCACCCCCCAACACACTCCTACTCTACCTTCCCACTCTACCCCATCCGATTCCTTACACCCACCACCCACCCCCTACCCACATACCCCTACCTCTACCCCACCCTCAGCCTAACCCACACTCCACCCATGTTTTCCCCACCTCCCAACACCCTCACATCACATCACACCAATACCCTCGCATCACACCACGCACACACTACAACTGACCAACTCCTTTCTCCCTTCCCCATTTTCACACTACATACGTCAAGATCACCAGCATTCTATCTCCCACACACACAGCCCCTCGTTCTTCGATCACCGTTTGTTATCTCCCCCTTTTCTTAGCTCTCCTGCAAAAAGAATTTCTAACTTCCGGTCAGCCATTATTATGATTGACCGTTGAAACACTATTCAATTTTTTTCTCCGTATTCTTTCTGTTGAAGAGCGTAGCTCGAAATGTCAAAGACTTTCCGTAGTCCCGAGTGTCATACTAATACATCCTTTTGCTATTTACACCACCTGTCCTCGTCTGTTGTTGTTTTTTCGTACATTCTCCCATATATATATATTTATATTATTAATAAAATTATTAACAATATTCTCAGGAAGTCAATATTCGAATTTCCGAAAGATGTATGCTTTATATGACACAATAATCATTTTGAATTATAACTAAAATTTTAAAATATACAAAATATAAATGTATATAAAAATATATGCGTAAGTGAGTGTAAATATAATTCGATTAAAATATTATGAAAGTCTAAAATGCATCTTACAATCGTTTCGCGGATATTATTGCCTTTATAATGTAATCTAATGTGGAGGCGCAATGGCCCAGTGGTTAGGGCAGCGGACTCGCGGTCATAGTATCGCGGTTTCGATTCCCAGACCGGGCGTTGTAAGTGTTTATTGAGCGAAAAAGCCTAAAGCTCCACGAGGCACCGGCAGCGGATGGTGGCGAACCCTGCTGTACTCTTTCACCACAACTTTCTCTCACTCTTACTTCCTGTTTCTGTTGTGCCTGTAATTTAAAGGGCCAGCCTTGTCACACTGTGTCACGCTGAATATCCCCGAGAACTACGTTAAGGGTACACGTGTCGGTTGAGTGCTCAGCCACTTGCACGTTAATTTCACGAGCAGGCTGTTCTGTTGATCGGATCAACTGGAACCCTCGACGTCGTAAGCGACGGAGTGCCAACAACAGCAAATGTAATCTAATATAGACAAGCATGTTGGCAATAATTCCGCTCTTCACAGAAGTATAAAGTTATTATTATATATGTGAAAACGAATGGTATACATAATAAAATATGCTATAGGATGATGTTAATTAAAATATTTAAAAATATTAAAAATATATACTGTCCTTTGAGAAGTTGTAAATCCAATCCATCATATAATTTGGAAAATTCATAGTTTTCGTTTGTAGATATTTTATATGATATATTTTTCAGAATATTTGAGAATACCAGTACATTATTAAAGTAGAGTCCATCTTATTGTTAGATTTATTGCGTTATCTCGTAATAATTAAATATGTATTTAATTATTGCGAAATAACGCAATAAATCTAACAAGATGTACTCTACTCTAATAATATACTGTGGTTCTCAAATATTCTGAAAAATGTACCAACATCAAAAACTATATCTTCTATATATATAAAAATGAGAATGTGTGTCTGTCTGTCTGTCTGTCTTTCTGTGTGAATCCCTAAAACTCGAGAACTACAAAACTCGAGAACTACGCAACCAATTTCATTCAAATTTTACACATGCCTTACATAGGGTTCCAGTTGTGTTTTAGTCAAAAACAATTTTTAACTTCTTGCAGAGGTCGAGCACACGGCAACATATCTCTTCCACTATTTAAGTATTACGTGTCAAAAGTGAAACAAAAACACTCATGTCAAATACTTTCACTTTAAAAATGAAACTATTCCACTAACTGAAACAATCACATTTCGATACTGTAGTGACAGATACTTTCACAGAGAGAGAAAGAGAGAGAGAGAGAGAGAGAGAGAGAGAGAGAGAGAGAGAGAGAGAGAGAGAGAGAGAGATGTATATGTATACATATACATGTATATGTACACCATTTCGATACTGTAATGACAGATACTTTCAGAGAGAGAGAGAAAGAGAGAAAGAGAGAGAGAGAGAAAGAGAGAAAGAGAGAGAGAGAGAGAGAGAGAGATGTATATGTATACATATAGATGTATATGTACACCATTTCGATACTGTAATGACAGATACTTTCAGAGAGAGAGAAAGAGAGAGAGAAAGAGAAAGAGAGAGAGAGAAAGAGAGAGAGAGAAAGAGAGAGAGAGATGTATATGTATACATATAGATGTATATGTACACGTATATGTATAGATATAGAGAGAGAGAAAGAGAGAGAGAGAGAGATGTATATGTATACATATAGATGTATATGTACACGTATATGTATACATATAGAGAGAGAGAGGGATGTATATGTATACGTATAGATGTATATGTACACGTATATGTATAGATATAGATATATATAGATCTATATGCATACATGTATATGTATACATATGTGTAGATGTATATATATATATATATATATATATATATATATATATATATATATATATATATATATATATGTACATGTAATATGTACGCATATATACATATATACATGCATACAAATATCTATACATATATACACCCATCACACACACATACACATGCACACAAACACACACATTAGTCATTTGTTTTCTTATTCAAAACTACGTCAAAAGTACTGAATGGATCTTTATGAAATTTGGAAATTATATTATTTGCATAACGGCCATAACTCCCATGAAAATTCATATATTTTTGATGTTGATGAAATTTTAACCCGAACATAACAGATGAGCATTATTTGTAATTCAACGGTACAACAGTGTAAGACTACTCTTTCAGATATACTTACATTGATTTCTGCAATGTGGTGCATAAATTTTCAAGTAAATGAGACGCATCTTTGCCTCCACTGATTCACTTGCAAAGTGTTGAGTAAAATTATTTCGTTGCAGACCTCCGGCCATTTTGTTCTGTTGTTAATTCTGTAGATGACCTCAAACACAAAGTCTTTCCCAACTTTAAACAAAACTACCAAAATCACAATTGGCTATGTGAAAGAGCAATATTAGCTCCAAAAAACGCAGCTGTTACAAAAATTAATCAACACCTGATGCATTCTCTTCTCGGCAATCTTCAAACTTACAAGTCTGTTGATACAGTTCCAGATACAAATGAAGTGGTGAACTATCCTCCTGAATTTCTCAATTCGTTGGAGCCTCAAGGACTACCTCCCCACATATTATCATTTAAAGTTGGAACGCCTGTTATGCTGCTCCGCAATCTGGAACCACCAAGACTTTGCAATGGAACACGACTCGTGAAAAAGAAAATGATGTCACACGTTATCGTGGCTACCATTCTTTCTGGATGTGCAAAAGGGGATGACGTCTTTATTCCAAGAATTCCTCTTACTCCACCAGGAGCAGACATTCCTTTTACATTCAGAAGACTACAATTCCCCCTTCGTGTGACTTTTGCCATGTCCATAAACAAATCTCAGGGTCAAACACTGTCTGTAGCTGGTCTTCTCTTGGAAGAGCCCTGCTTCTCACATGGACAACTGTATGTTGGCTGCTCAAGAGTGGGCAGCAAAAAAAAACCTATTTGTATATGTTCTACAAGGGAAAACAAGGAATATTGTTTACAACGAGGTGTTATAATCACAACAGCAAGAAAGTATGTACATGATCACCTTCTTTTACGAAACTTCATTGACTTTCATATATTTATATTGATATGCATATATATACGTGTTTGGGTGCGTGTGTGTATATACATCTCTATATATAAAGACGATGCGTAGTCTAGACGGCGTTTTTAGATTTCATTATTCTCTTTAACCCGGGCAACGCCGGGTATTTCTGCTAGTATCATAAAATATCTACAAAGGAAAATTATGAATTTTCTAAATTATATGACGGATTGGATTTACAATTTCTCAAAGGACAGTATATGTTTTTAATATTCTTAATATTTTTAAATATTTTAATTAACATCATCCTATAGCATACTTTATTATGTATACCATTCGTTTTCACATGTATAATAATAACTTTATACATCTCTGAAGAGCGGAATTATTGCCAACATGCTTGTCTATATTAGATTACATTATAAAGGCAAGAATATCTGCGAAACGATCGTAAGATGCATTTTAAACTTACATAATATTTTAATCGAATTATATTTACACTCACTTACGCATATATTTTATATACATTTATATACATTTATATTTTGTATATTTTTAAATTTTAATTATAATTCAAAATGATTATTGTGTCATATAAAACATACCTCTTTCAGAAATTCGAATATTGAATTCCTAAGAATATTGTTATATATATATATTTGCTCAAAGTAATAGAGCACTTAATATAAGTTCAATAAAATATTCCTTTCGAATATTCATCATAAATTTTACATATATATACATATACATACATGCATATGCTGAATAGAATGAGACAACAAAGCCAAGGCAGTGTCAGATTTCTAGGACATTTATAAAGCGAAAGGTAGCCTTACAGCTGTTTCAGGGATATAAAAGATATCTCATCATCAGAGATTATATGGGAGAGTTAAATAAAAGGAAATAATAGAGTTCAGTACATATATATATATATATATATATACATACACATATATTATATACATATATATACATACACATATATACATACATATGTATATATAATGATATATATATATATATATATATATATATATATATATATATATATATTCTTTATTCTTTTCTTTTACTTGTTTCAGTCATTTGACTGCGGCCATGCTGGAGCATCACCTTTAGTCGACTAAATCGACCTCGGGACTTATTCTTTGTAAGCCTAGTACTTATTCTATCAGTCGCTTTTGCCGAACTGCTAAGTGACGGGGACATACACACACCAGCACCGGTTGTCAAGCAATGCTAGGGGGACAAACACAGACACACAAACACACACACACATATATATATATATATATATACATACATACGACGAGCTTCTTTCAGTTTCCGTCTACCAAATCCACTCACAAGGCTTTGGTCGGCCCGAGGCTATAGCAGAAGACACTTGCCAAAGATGCCACGCAGTGGGACTGAACCCGGAACCATGTGGTTGGTAAGCAAGCTACTTACCACACAGCCACTCCTGTGCCTATATATATATATATATATATATATATATATATATATATATATATATATATATATGTGTGTATGTATACAAAGATATATATATATATATATATATATACACACACATATGTATATATAACTATATATGTACATGTATATACCCATATACATATATATATATATATACACACACATATATATATACATATATATATATATATATATATATATATATATATATATATATATATATATATATATATATATATATATATATGTATGTATGTATACAAAGATAGATATATATATATATATACACACACATATGTATATATAACTATATATGTACATGTATATACCCATATACATATATATATATACACACACATATATATATACATATATATATATATATATATATATATATATATATATATATATATATATATATATATATATATATATATATATGTATATATATATATACAATACATATATATACATATGTATATACACATATGTATATATACATATGTATATATGCAGATCAGTGGTGTGCAGTGACTTTTGAGGTTGGTCATGCAATGAATGCAAGGATCGATTGATAAGTTTATAGGCTGACCAAAATTCCCTCATGGAATGTGACCAAATGACGTTTGTTTTTCAGCATAAACCCAAGTTGCAGTCTACACACTTCTTCCATTGATGTTGCAAAGTTTGGATCCCATTGCTGAAGAAGTTTTCATCCTGTTGGTCAAAAATTAACGGCGGTAGATACAATGTCCATTGTCCGGAAATCTTTCATCACACATCTGTGACCTCTTCAGCAACACTTTTCATCTTTATGTGTACTCCTGCTCCACTTAGTCCATTCTCTGGGGAAAAAAAATGACCATCCCAAAATACAATATATATATATATACATATACACATATAATACCATATATATTTAAAATAATACATTTACTACGGACTTCCAGTAACACGTGTGCAATGACCTCTTTTATACTGAGACTTTCCCAGAGGGAAGTTTCCATGTTCAGAGTGCAGTTTGTGTGTATGTGTGTAAGAACGAATTTGTTTCTTTTGGTTTTTTAATTAATTTCTAATTGGCAAACATTGTTTATTGGGAATATGTCTACAACTTCATTTGCTATTTGTATATAATACAAGCCATTCAAAATTTCACTGAATTCTGCTTTAAACATCCCATATAACCCCTCATAATTTCTTTTATTTTGGGTGTCCTATTTCGGGTATACCTAAAAAAAATATCTTTTACTCTTTCTCTATCTATCTATCTATTTATCAATCTCTAGTTAACTATCTACCTATGTATCTCTCTATCTAACTATCTATTTGTCTGTTTCTCTCTCTCTTTCACTCTCTAATTATATATATATATAGTAAATCCCAAAAAAGAAAAGGAACAAACACAAAAATAATGCAAGGACATGGTACATGTAAAGTATTAGCAGACACTCAGAGAAGGAAAGAAAGCTGGTTTAATGTTTTGAGCAACGCTCTTCTGAAGGAAGACAGAAGAAGAAAATCACCAACAATTCACATGTGGTTACATTTTGAAATGACCGGAAGAAGTATAGACAGATAGTGGGAGGAAAGGGGTAGAAAAGAGGAAATGATAATATATATATATAGTGTAGTATATTGCCACTTAAGTGTGGCTGACCCCTAGGGGTGGATGTTACTGTTGCTTTTAGCCCCAGGAGGACATCTCCTCCAGCTGGCTTATCGACACACTACTGTGTCCTGTTTGCCAAGGGAAGTTATCCCTCCCATCATGATCTGTAGCACGAACGGACCCGGGTTTCAGGGTTATTTAGAGAATTAACATTGCTTATATATATATATATATATATATATATATATATATATATATATATATATATATATATATATATTATCATTTCCTCCTTTCTATCCCTTTCCTCCCCTATCTGTCTATACTCCTTATAAATTAACAAACTCTAAATATTAACTCCTTCCAAGTAGCAACATAATAATTTTTGAATCTTTGTCTGAGGATTTAATGTTTAGTAAGTCCGCTATATATTCTCTAGATGTATCACCTAGACATATGGATGACCTAAAACTATATGCTACAAATGATAAACAGCTGGAAACATTATTACAGACATTACATGGATTTACCAAAGAAATAAATATGAAATTTGGCTTAGAAAAATGTGCCAAAGCAATCTTGAAAAGAGGCAAACTAGTTAAGAGTAGCAACATCACACAAGATAAAGCAAATGAAATAAGAGAATTAGACCAAAACCAGACATACAAATATTTGGGAATCAATGAACTAGATACTATACAGCACACACAAATGAAAGAGAAAATAAAAAAGGATACTATAGACTAGTTAGATTAATACTGAAAACAGAGCTCAATGCGAACAATAAGATAGTAGGTATCAACACTTTAGCCGTCCCAGTTATAATTACAGCTACAATATCCTTAACTGGACACTAAATGAACTAATCAAAATAGATGGGAAAACAAGAAAAATAATGACAGGATTTAGGATACACCACCCAAAATCTGATATAGAAAGGTTATATGTACAATGTATAGAAGGTGGTAGAGGCCTTATACAGCTAGAAAACTATTACAAAACAATTGTCATACAACTACAAAAACCTACATCAGAAACAAGGAAAATTAATACAAATAGCCACAAAACACGAACAAAACAAAAATCTGTTTTCAGTTTTTAAGAAAGTTGACAAATACAAATAAGAAGTCATACTACCTAACAACTTTGAAGAAAAAGAAGAAATAACAAAAGCTGTAAAACAAATGAAATCCAAACTAAAACTAGAACAGCAACAGATCATGATAAAACAATGGCAAGAAAAGCCCATTCATGGCAAATGCTGGGATAAACTAAATGCAAAAGAAATAGACAAAGCAAAATCCCAACAATGGCTGAGAAGCTCAGGACTCAAAGCAGAGACTGAAGGATTTTTCATTGCAACACAAGACCAAAGCCTCCCCACCAGAAAGTATAAAAAACATATTATGAAAAGAAACATAACAAGTAACTGCAGAATATGTGGAGATGAACAAGAAACAATAAATCATATTGTCTATGGCTGCCCAGTCCTGACTAAGAAGGAATATATTCACAGACATGACAGAGTTGGGACCTACACACACTGGAAGCTATGCCAACACTATGGAATAACAACAGAAAAAAGATGGTATAGGCACACGCCAGAAAAGGTCACAGAAAATGAGAAAGCAACAATACTATGGGATATGCCAATACACACAGATAGAGAGATTAATGCCAATAGGCCAGATATAGTTGTCAGAGATCATGAAGAAAAAAAATGCTTTCTAATTGATGTATCAATACCAACAGATGACAACGTTACCTGGAAATAGAGGTAACTTGAATGTGGAGTCTAAAAACGGAAACAATTCCTATCATAGTGGATGCATTAGGTATGATGAAAAAATATTCAGACAATTACATAACAAAAGCACTAGGACTAACAAATGTATATAACATACAGAAAATAGCACTACTAGTCACCGCACACATCTTACATAAACCACTTTCAATGCAATAACTATAGGAGCATCACAATAAAATACAGCACATACCCAAGGCACACAGAGCTGCGTTCGGTAGTGCAGTAAAAGCACATTATAAAAATAAGACTACTGAATAATAATAATACAGCATTGCTTGGAACTGCAAGAATTCTTCCCAGTGTTCTTGAAGCATAACCAGTAAACAGGTGTCACCTTAATCTGTTGGCTGTGGACAACTGACACTTTTCATCATACCCAGTGAAACAAACTGTGAGTTTCCATATAATAATAAAAATAAGGATAAAAATAATAATAATAATAATAATAATAATCCTTTCTACTAAAGGCACGAGGCCTGAAATTTTACGGGAGGGGATTAGTCAGTTACATCGATTCTGGTGTTTCACTGGTACTTAATTTATCGCCCCCGAAAGGATGAAATGCAAAGTCGACCTCAGTGGAATTTGAACTCAGAGCATAAAGACAGACGAAATGCTGCTAAGCATTTCACTTGGCATGCTAATGATTCTGCCAGCCTTAATTAATGATAATAATAATAATCTTTTCTATTATAGGCCCAAGGCATGAAATTTGGCAGGAGAGAGTAAGTCGACTACATTGACTCCAATGAATGACTGGTACTTATCTCGTCGACTCCGAAAGGATGAAAGGTAAAGTCGACCTTGGCGGAATTTGGACTAAGAATGTAAAGACAGATGAAATGCTACTAAGCATTTTGCCCGACATTCTGATGATTCTGCCAATTCACCACCTTAATAATAATAATAATAATAATAATAATAATAATAAAAATAGAGGTAACTCGAATGTGGAATCTAAAAACAGAAACAATTCCTATTATAGTAGCTGCCTTAGGTATAATAAAAAATATTCAGACTAATACATAACAAAAACACCAGGACTTACAAATATATATAACATACAGAAAATTGCACTACTGGGCACTGCACACATCCTACGCAAAACACTTTCAATACAGTAACCATAAGAGCACCACAGCAAACCATAGCACATACCCAAGGCACACAGAGCTGCACTCGGTAGTGAAGTGAAAGCACGTTACAAAAATAAAACTACTGAACAATAATAATAATAATAACAACAACAACAATAACAATAATAATGATGATAATAAGGCAAACTGGTAGAATCCTTAGCATACTGGGCAAAATGCTTAGTGGCATTTTATCCATCTTTACAGTCTGAGTTCAAATTCTTCCAAGGTCAGCTTTGCCTTTCATCCTTTTGAAGTTGATTAAATAAGTACCAGTTGAGCACTGGGTCAATGTAATTGACTTACCCCCTCTAACAAAAATGCTGCCACCTGTCTGACTAACTCATTCTCTATTTCTTTTTAAAACTATGTTTCCAATGAATACAGCTATTATGAAAGTTTGATATTGTTCCCACTTCTTTTTCTCTAATTTTAATACTTTTTCTTTTATAAAGGTTATGTGTAGTGTTAAATCCACTTGCATATCTTTTTTTTTTTTTTTCATGTATTTCCTTTCATTATACACACTCCTTGATAATTGTTGCTTCATTTAAACTTTCTACACTTTTTCTATCATGTGTTTTGCATGTCTAATTTCATGTTTTCTTTTTTTCTAATACGTGTATATGATTTTATTTTTTAGGACATACATACGAAGAAATCAAATACAATCCAATGGATGACAGCTTTGTGAGTGTGACCAAGGTCTCTGTTGATAGCTTACCAATGTTGTCGCTTCTACCTATATCATGGGTGATTGGTGCTGCTGCTTATCAACCAAACAGCATTGTCCACATAATAGCTGAAGGGAGACTATACACCATCACTATCAATGATGATCTTTTTCCTTCAAAAGTAACAAGTGAATTTTCCCTCAGTGCACTGTTTAGATGTAATGTAAGTTCTGTATTTGCATAATAGTTACACTAAATTTGTTGTTGAATACCTACTTATCAATACTTTTATTGGGTTGCTATTTCATTTTCTTCAGTGAGACTATATTTGAGCCAGGTGGTTCCAATGGAAATTCAAGAATTTAGAGTTACTGTATTGAATGAATATGTGACAAGAGATTTTATGATGCCATGAAATCTTGCAAAGAAGACTTTTGAGAAAGAGGAAAATCCAGCATATTGTTGCTTAGTTCCATATCATCTCTGATTACATAGATATACAATCTAAAACATTCAATCTATGACTATCCAATCTTTTGGAGTTGCTAGAACTACATGTTCCTCCCTTTTTAAAACAGTAAAGTTTGACACGAAGGAGATGTGGTTGATACTTTTAGTAGATTGAGCGATTTGGTTGAGGTGTCTATATTCTTAATTGGAAGAGAGAAGTAACCTAAAAAAGACCTCAACTGTGAGATCAAGAGATCAAGAAATAATAAGACATTAGTCATGGTCCAAATATTTATTGTAGAAGATGTGTCAGTGATCTCAGTTTGAATATGGTGTAAGAAACCTATTATTGAATTTATCCAATACAAGATAATTCTTGCATTCAAACCATATGAAGCCAATAAATGACTTCCTGGGGTAGTTCCCATCTTCTATATTTTTCTGCAATACATAAACTTTTAACTATTTATGTTGTATATTGAACATTCTGATATCACTTATTGTATTCTCACTTGTTTATGGACAATACTTTTTTTTCTTATACAACACTAAAGGTATTGCCATGGTAGTATTTGACCTGTCAACCTTTTTTTGATAAATGAATTTAGTTATGAATACATGCACATATACACACTCACACATACATACACAGATACCTACACATGCACATGCACATCACACACATTAATTATTAAGTGATAAGGGAACAGAAATTACATAGTCATCTTGATTAACTTACAGCTTTTTTTACTTTAAGAAGTAGTGCATTCATAAGTGAGTGCTTGTGCAACATCTTATAGCTTCCTCGGAGCCATTAAAATTAAGTGTGTGTTTATTACAAAAAGCATTTAAATAGATGGAAATTATCACATTTGGAATGACATATATATCAGGGACACAGCATTATTAAAAGGCAGTGCTCCAGCATGGCCACAGTCAAATGACTAAAACAAGGAAAAGAATAAAAGAATATATATATATATATATATATATATATATATATATATATATATATATATATATATATATATGGAGGTGGGTGCGCTGAAAGCGTAGCTGCTAGAATTAGAATAGCCTGGGCAAAGTTCAGAGAGCTCTTACCTCTGCCGGCGACAAAGGGTCTCTCTCTCGGAGTAAAAGGCAGATTGTATGACGCATGTGTACGAACAGCCATGCTTCATGGCAGTGAAACATGGGCCGTGACTGCTGAGGACATGCGTAGGCTCGCAAGGAACGAAGCCAGTATGCTCCGATGGATGTGTAATGTCAGTGTGCATACTAGACAGAGTATCAGTACCTTGAGAGAAAAGTTGAACTTACGAAGCATCAGTTGTAGTGTGCAAGAGAGACGACTGTGCTGGTATGGTCATGTAGCGAGAATGGATGAGGATAGCTTTGTGAAAAAGTGCCACACCTTAACAGTTGAGGGATCCTGTGGAAGAGGTAGGCCCAGGAAGACCTGGGCTGAGGTGGTAAGGCACGACCTTCGAACATTGGGCCTCACCGAGGCGATGACTTCTGACCAAGACCTTTGGAAATATACTGTGCGCGAGAAGACCCGGCAAGCCAAGTGAGACCTAAATCTAAGGCCCAGCCAGCCCACTTATGCGTACCTTCCTTCCTTCATTGGACACTAAATTCCACTTGTGAAGACCTGTTGAGGCAAGTGAAATCGAAATCGAGTTAAATTAAAATTGGATACTAAACCCCACTGCGAAGACCTGTTGAGGCAAGTGAAATAGAAATAGATTGTTGCCAGCACCGCCGGACTGGCTCATGTGCGGGCGACACATGAAATCTTTTCGTGCGAGATCGTTGCCAGTGCCCATGGACTGGCTCTTGTGCGAGTGACACATGAGGTTTTTCGAGCGAGATCGTTGCCAGTGCCCCTGGACTGGCTCATGTGCGGGTGACACATGAAATTGTTCGAGCCGGATCGTTGCCAGTGCCCCTGGACTGGCTCATTTGCGAGTGACACATGAAATGTTTCGAGCGGGATCGTTGCCAGTGCCCATGGACTGGCTCATGTGCGGGAGACACATGAAATGTTTCGAGCGGGATCGATGCCAGTGCCCCGGGACTGGCTCATGTGCGGGCGACACATGAAATCTTTCGAGCGAGATCGTTGCCGGTGCCCCTGGGCCGCCTTGCGGGTGACACATGAGGTTTTTCGAGCGAGGTCGTTGCCGGTGCCCCTGGACTGGCTCATGTGCGGGGACACATGAAATCTTTTCGAGCAGGGTCGTTGGCAGTGCCCCTGGACTGCCTCATGTGCGGGCGACACATGAAATCTTTCGAGCGGGATCGTTGCCAGTGCCCCTGGACTGGCTCATGTGCGGGCGACACATGATATATTTCGTACGGGATCGTTGCCATTGCCCCTGGACTGGCTCATGTGCGGGCGACACATGATATCTTTCGAGCGAGTTCGTTGCCAGTGCCCCTGGACTGGCTCTTGTGCGGGTGACACATGAAATGTTTCGAGCGGGATCGTTTGCCAGTGCCCCCGGACTGGCTCATGTGCGGGCGACACATGAAATCTTTCGAGCGGGATCGTTGCCAGTGCACCTGGACTGGCTAATGTGCGGGCGACACATGAGGTTTTTTTTCGAGCGAGATCGCTGCCGGTGCCCCTAGACTGGCTCATGTGCGGGTGACACATGAAATCTTTCGAGCGGGATCGTTGCCAGTGCCCCTGGACTGGCTCATGTGCGGGCGACACATGATATCTTTCGAGCGGGATTGTTTGCCAGTGCCCCCGGACTGGCTCATGTGCGGTCGACACATGATATCTTTCGTGCGAGATCGTTGCCAGTGCCCATGGACTGGCTCTTGTGCGAGTGACACATGAGGTTTTTCGAGCGAGATCGTTGCCGGTGCCCCTGGACTGGCTCTTGTGCGGGCGACACATGATATCTTTCGAGCGACATCGTTGCTAGTGCCCCTGGAATGGCTCATGTGCGGGCGACACGTGATATCTTTCGAGCGAGACCGTTGCCAGTGCCCCTGGACTGGCTCTTGTGCGGGTGACACATGAAATGTTTCGAGCGGGATCGTTGCCAGTGCCCATAGACTGGCTCATGTGCGGGAGACACATAAAATCTTTCGTGCGGGATCGATGCCAGTGCCCCTGGACTGGCTCATGTGCGGGCGACACATGAAATCTTTCGAGCGAGATCGTTGCCGGTGCCCCTGGGCCGGCTTGCGGGTGACACATGAGGTTTTTCGAGCGAGGTCGTTTACCGGTGCCCCCGGGCTGGCTCGTGTGCGGGCGACACATGGGGTCTTCCGAGCTGGATCGTTGCCAGTGCCCCTGGACTGGCTCATGTGCGGGCGACACATGAAATCTTTCGAGCGGGATCGTTGCCAGTGCCCCTGGACTGGCTCATGTGCGTGCGACACATGATATCTTTCGTGCGAGATCGTTGCCAGTGCCCGTGGACTGGCTCATGTGCGAGTGACACATGAGGTTTTTCGAGCGAGATCGTTGCCAGTGCCCCTGGACTGGCTCTTGTGCGGGTGGCACATAAAAGACACCATTTCGAGCGTGGCCGTTTTCGTGCGGGTGACACGTAAAGGCACCCACTACACTCTCTGAGTGGTTGGCGTTAGGAAGGGCATCCAGCTGTAGAAACTCTGCCAAATTAGATTGGAGCCTGGTGTTGCCATCCGGTTTCACCAGTCCTCAGTCAAATCGTCCAACCCATGCTAGCATGGAAGGCGAACGTTAAACGATGATGATGATATATATATATACACATATATATATACTCATAACAAATACAATACAGTTTGAAGGTGAGGGTCCCATCCCAGAAATATGCAGATTTAGATAAACATATGCATTCACATAGGCATATAATGAACATAAATATAACTATTCATATACATATAGAAATACATGCAAATATATATTAATACACATTTAAACAGCTATATATGAATTCAAAACCTCTAACAAAATATCAGCTTATGTAGATAGATAGACTGATGAGTATATTGAGTTCTAACAACTGGTTATCAGTACTGCTGTGCCTGAACGAATATATATATATATATATCTTCTATTATATAAATGCGAGTGTATATGGTTATGTATGTGTGCTTAACCCAAAAAGGCTTTCAAACAGAGCAACCTCAAGAAAAATGAATTTGATTTTCAAATTTTGCATCCCACAGACATAGTTGATCATAAATAATAATAAAAAAATATAATTTGCTGTGAGAAACAACTCAACTTTTAGATCGACAACTCACCCACTCTGTATCTATCACCATCAAACTATCTCTCTCTATATATTTACCATATTCTTTGACACTCACCCTCTTTGTGTGTGTATTAATTCTAATGCACCTTTCATTTTGTTTAATACTTCATGTTCTAATGCTTGCTTTCATTTTATCAATATTTTCCTCGGTGGTGGTGGTTGTAGGATGTCCAGATGTTAGGTCATCTTCAAGACTCTCCCTTCCCCTTCTAAATTCAGCTGTTCACTTTTGCACCGTCAACAAAGCTGGAACATCATCCCCTAATATAGCAACCATGTCAGCATGAATGTCCTTGGGGACTAAACCCTTTCTCTGCAAGTACTTGATAACACCATGATGTCAAATTTTGTCCATTTTCAAGAGAAGTAATAACTAGTTACATTTGAAGTCTACTTTGAACAGTCCAATGTCAGTTTACCTGTACAGAAACAATGCAGTTATTAATATGAAGGGTTGGAATTAATGCATGCAATATTTCACAGCTCTAGCATCACTCCTTCATAGTCGGTCTACAAACTTTCTTACTCACCCTCATACACTTGTTCTGAAATACATAGAACAAAAGTAGGTACTCTTTCCTTCAATTTGACATTACTTATTACCCTAGTATTTCACCTCTACTCGATGAAGCTTTAATTTTTGCTAAATATTATTCTACATGCTAGATGTACTATTGTAGAGTTTGAGGAAAATTAGGGACTACAAAAGATAGACCAAACAATTTTGATATCACAGTAGGATCAAATGATTCTGTCCATGTCACTGATCTCTGTGGTATCTATTTGTAATACTGTAATACTGCAAGAATTATTTCCAAATTTGGAAGGTCTGTGTTGGGATGACACTTTGTTTATTATCCCTAGTAACAGTAAGATATACACTGAGAGAAAAAAGCTGAAAAAATTCTTTAAAAACTATAGTCTAGACATTATCTTTGAATACAACCTAAAGGTTGTGAACTTTTTCGATGTAACTTTGGACCTCAAATCAAGACTATTTTACCCATATTATAAACCAGTTGAGACTACAACTTGTGTACATCACATTTCAAATCATCCTACAGGTGTAATCAACTCATTAATAAACGGTGTCTCAAATAGAATATTACACTTCCCTGCTAATGAAAATATCTTTGACACCTACACTCAGCATTACAACAAAGCCTTAATAAAAGTGGGATTTAAACAAACCATTAGCTATTTCCCCATGTCTAGTAAAATTAGAGATCATATATAGAGTTGTAGGAACAAAAATATAAATGCATACAAAATACAAGTAGGTGCAATAGTAAAAATGACTGTAAAAGAGGTCCTAAACTTCAGAATAGGGAAAGTAAAAGTAAAAATAAAAATCATAACTATTATAATGTAGCTTCCCATAACATCAAATCAAACAAAGTAGACTGTACCATTGGTAGTAGTATTATTAATAATAATAATAATAATAATAATAAACTCTTCACAAAACAGAGCCTGAAATGGAGAGGCTGGCTGAGACTGTGTAAATGTACCCACCAGCATAGACTAGTCATTAGTGACTTTAGACTTCAGGCCAGAAGGGTGCCAATAAGAAGGCCAATCTGAAAAAGAAGGATTTAGCAGCTTCAGGATCCTCTGTATAATCAGAGATTTAGGGACACCCTAGTTGAGAAATTTGATGAAAAGGAGGAGGAACTACAGACTTGTAACATAGAGGTCAACTGGGAATTCCAATGAGACAGCTTGCTGAGTACCACAGACCAAATCTGCAGACAGTGTAAAGTCCTATCCAGACCAAGGGTGATGTGGTGGTGGAATGATGCTGTAGACAAGGCCTAATGGCAAAGAAACTAGCCTGGAAGTGTGGTAGTAGCAAGGAATTGTATCAGACAGCCAGAAGGGGAGCTAGGAGGCAGGTATATAAGTAGTTTACCAATGTTCTGTGACAAGAGGACCTGAAACTTGAAGTGTTTAGGATTGCAAGACAGCGTGTGGGAGAAAATTGTGATGTTAAGAGAGAAATATGTTTTCATAGCTGATGATTCACTTGCATTTAATGATTCTGCAAAGAAAGAGGCTTGAAGACACCATTACAAAAGACTGTTAAATGAAGAGAATGAATGGGAGAAGAAGAGTCTACCAAATGTTGACCCAACTGAGGGCCCAACCATCTGAATCAACAGTACTTTGGTAGATAAAGCAATTAAGGACATGAAGACAGGAAAAGTCCCCAGCCTGTCAGGAATCACTGCTGCGATGCTTAAAATATCCAGTGATGTAGGTTATGGTCTAATCACCTACATAGTTAACCAGGTGGTACATGAAAGAGTGATACCCAATAACTGGTGTAGCAGCACCATAGTCACAAAGGTAAAAATGGTGCTTTAGATAAAAATAATTACAGAGGCATTAAATTGTTGGGTCAGGCGATGAAGGTCATGGAGAGAGTCATAGCCCAACTAATTAGGGAGAGAGTTAGTCTAGATGAGACACAGTTTGGTTTTGTGCCAGGGAGAAACATCACTGATGCTATATTTCTGATAAGGCAACTGCAGGAGAAATACCTAGCCAAAGACAAACCTCTGTACCTGGCTTTTGTTGACATGGAGAGAGCCTTCGACAGAGTACCCTGATCCCTTATCTGGTGGTCAGTGAGGAAAATAGAAATAGAGATTGGTGAGAGCTGTACAAGCTATGTACAAGGATGCTGTCAGTAAGGTGAGGGTTGGCATCAAGTACAGTGAAAAATTCAGGGTACAAGTAGGGGTTCACCAAGGATTGGTCCTCGGCCCCCTCTTGATCATCATAGTCCTCCAGGTAATAACAAAGAAATTTAAAATGACTTATGCTGTTGAACTTGTTCTTATAGCTGAATCACTACCAGAACTAGAGAAGAAGTTTCAGGTGTAGAAGCAAGGTCTAGAATCGAAGAGCCTTAGAATTAACCTAGCAAAAACCAAAGTCTTAGTCAGTAGGAAAGCAGACAAATCACAAATCCCTTCAGGCAGATGGCCCTGCTCAATCTGTAGGAAAAGTGTAGATAGAAATTCCATCAGATGTACCCAGTGTAAGCTATATCATAGGAAGGTTAACAAGGAAACTAGTTTTTGTGTGTGGCAGATGCACAGATACAATTAACACTAAAAATGTACAGAAAATAGGGTCCATCAAATGTCAGAGGGGAAACTTTCTAGTTTGGTGATAACTTTCATTACCTAGGTGACCAAGTCAGTAGAATAAGAATATGTTGGTCAAAGTTCAGAGAGCTCCTACTTCTGTTGGTAACAAAGGGCCTCCCGCACAGAGTGAAAGGTAGATTGTATGATGCCTGTGTGTGAACAGCCATGCTACACAGTAGTGAAACATGGGCTGTGACTGCCAAGGACATACATAGGCTTGAAAGAAATGAAGCTAGTGTGCTTTGTTTGATGTCCAATGTCAGTTTGCATGTACAACAGCATGTAAACGTCTTGAGAGAAAAGTTGGGCATAAGAGGCATCAGATGTGGTATGCAAGAGAGACAACTGTGTTGGTATGGTCATGGAATGTATATGGATGTGAACAACTGCGTGAAGAAGTGCCAATCTCTGCCAGTGGAAGAGGGAGACTGGGGAAGACGTGGGACGAGATGGTGACGCATGATCTTTGAATGTAAGGCCTCACAGAGGCAATGACTAGTAATTGAGACCTTTGGTGATATGCTGTGCTTGAGAAGACTTGTCAAGTGAAATAGTGGCTGTTGTCAGTGTCATGTAACTGGTACTCATGTTGGTGGCTTGTAAAAAGCACCTTTCAAGCATTGGGACTTGTAAAGGCAATGTGACTGATGCCAGTGTCACATAACTAGCACCTATGCTGGTGGAATGTAAAAAGCACTTTTCTAGTGCTGGGCCTCATGGAGGCAATGGCAAATGATCAAAACCTTTAGCAATATGCTGTGTTTGAGAAGAAGACCCATCAAGCCAAGTGAAATTGTAGTCATGTCAGATACCGGTGTCATGCAATTGACACTCATGCCAGTGGCACGTAAAAGCACCCATTACATTCTCAGAGTGGTTGGCGTTAGGAAGGGCATCCAGCTGTAGAAACCATACTAAATCAGACTGAAGTCTGGTGCAGCCCCTCAGCTTACCAGCCCTGGTCAAACTGTCCAACCCAATGCTAGCATGGACAACGGATGTTTCAATGTTGATGATGATGATATATATATATCATCATCATCGTTTAACGTCCGCTTTCCATGCTAGCATGGGTTGGACGATTTGACTGAGGACTGGTGAAACCGGATGGCTACACCAGGCTCCAATCTGATTTGGCAGAGTTTCTACAGCTGGATGCCCTTCCTAACGCCAACCACTCTGAGAGTGTAGTGGGTGCTTTTACGTGCCACCCGCACGAAGGCCAGTCAGGTGGTACTGGCAACGGCCACGCTCAAATGGTGTATTTTATGTGCCACCCACACAAGAGCCAGTCCAGGGGCACTGGCAATGATCTCACTCAAAAGTCCATTACACATGCCACGGGCACAAGTGCCAGAAAGGCGACGCTGGGCACAGATGCCATCATGATTTCGCTTTCGCTTGCCCCAATAAGTCTTCGCAAGCTGAGTTTCATGTCCAATGAAGGAGACGAAGTTGGCATGGGTGCCAGTCATTGAATTTAGTTCGGTTTCGATTTCACTTGCCTCAACAGGTCTTCGCAAGCGGAATTTAGTGTCCAAAGAAGGAAATCTATGCATAAGTGGGCTGGCTACACCCCTGATACACACACACACACACACATGCATACATATATATATATATATATATATATATATATATATATATATATATATATATGATGAATTTCTTTCCCTTTCCATCTACCAAGTCCACACACAAGGCTTTGGTCGATCTGAGGCTATAGTAAAAGGTGCCACAAATTGTGACTGAACCCAGAACTATGTGATTGGAAAGCAAACTTCTTACCACACAGCAATGCCTGTGAAAATAAAATAGAAATTTCATATCTAGAGTTCAGTAGGTCAGTATAGTTCTAAGATCTAAACAGGTTATGAGATCTATCAGGTATAAAAAGCCTGCACTTCTTTGATACATTACCACATGGTGTGGATTGTTTCACACTGCTCTACTTAATGGTGGAGCATGGCTGGTTGTTTCTTGCTCAATAGACTGGAGGATTATTACCTCATTTGGAAATGAATAAAAGTTGTCAACTAGGGTATCAGAACAATTTTAGCAAAGCTGTAATGGATTCTCACATGGAAAATTTTTACATACATCGCCCGGAAAAGTATTTTATTGCTTTAATTTGTTGCAACATCACATATTTATAGTGCATAGAAAAATGTAAATGCTCATGCCATTTTAAAAACAGGGGTCATGTAATGACATAACTGGAAATCCAGATATGGAAATTCAGTTATTTAGAAAGCTACCTGTTAGATTCCAGTTAGTTAGGCTCTTGTTGAGTATGGTTAATCTGTTTGTAAATAGTGTTAGTTTTAGTGTAAGATTTTTTTTAAATTTCATTTTGCATGTGTTCTATGTCATTGGATAGGCAAAAATCATTAGAGCCTTGGACAAAATACCTTGTGCTATTTAGTTATGATACTTCCATTTGTAAGTTCAAATCCCATTGAGGTCAGCTATGCCTTTTATCTTTTGGGGTTATTTTAATGACCCAGATATTGTGTCTACCAGGGGTTTGTACCAATCAAGTACTGGAGTTGATAAAACAACTAACCCCATTCCCTCAGAATTGCTGACCTAGTGACTTTAAATTAAAAACTATTATAATTTAATGGGAGGTATAGAAACTCAGTCTTGAGACAGTCAGTTCTGAGTTCGAATCTTGTTAGTCAATCTTGAGGTCAATAAAATAAGAAACAGGTAAATAGTAGGCTTTATCCAATCAAGTGTTTCTTCTCCCAGAATATGTAAACTATTTTAGAAAATGCTAGCAGAATTGTTAGAGCAGTATTTGCGAGCTCAAAATCCACCAAGCTCAGTTTTGTTTTTTATCATTTCAGGGTTGATAAAATGAGGCACCAGTTAAGTACTGAAGTCAATGGTATTAAATAACTCCATTGCTGGTCTTGTGCCTAAATTAGAAACAATTATTATTATTATCAAGACATTTCACAGTATTCAGTATTTTGATATTGATTGAAGCTATTGTGTTTACTGGGGGTTTGTACTGTCTGCCAAGTCACATCAAGGATCTCAGACAAACAGCACTTTATGCAATGTGTGTGCAGTTCCGAGTAATACCGATTTTTGCAATACACCTAGATTGTAGGATTTTCTAAAGTTTCTAGATGTTTCTTCAGGTTGGGTGGTATTGAATCCAATGCTCTAATGACAACAGGGACAATCTTTATGTTTGACTCCTGTAGCTACCACATCTTGGCAATCTCAATTCTCAGATCTCCATATTTATCAATCTTTTCTTTTTCTTTCATAATAATCTCTTGGAACTGCTATGTCAATTACTAGGCATGCTTGTTTGTCCTTCCTAAAGGTTACTATATCTAGCCTTCAGTTCTCTAACACCTTTTCTGTCTGGAAGTCAAAGTCCAAGAGGATTTTTGCCTTCCTCTTTATGTCCATTATGTTTTCAGGTGTATGTTGGTACCAAGCATCCATTACCTCATATTCATAACTCTAGCATAGTAGCCAGTGAAGGTTTTGGGCTATCTTGTTATGTCTGCCCTTGTACACTTTCTGTACAAGACTTTCACAAGCACTAACAATGTAAGTCATGTTTTCGACCCTCTTCCCACACATTCTGCAGAGGTTCATTTGCATTTGTGTGATATATATCCCTTTTCACTGAGTTGGTATTCAATGCCTGATTCTGGGCAGCAATGATTAAGCTTTCAGTCTTCTTTTTTAGATCACTCTTGTTGAACCACCTCCATTATGCTTCCTGCTCTTTTAGGTTGTTAGTTTTACGGTGGAACTTACCAGGTAATTTCATATGGAGTAGAGTTTCTTCTCTTTCATTGGCTATTCGTGATTGGAATTCATTAGCATTCTCAAGTCCATTTTTGGTAAATCCTTCTGCATTGGCTGTAGAAGGTCTTGTTTGCTATTCACTAAATATTCTGTCATGTTTCTTCTTTCACTGTTGATGCACTCCTGTATGCTAATCAGCCCATGTCCACTTTTACAGCTCTTCTTGTACAGCCTGTGTACATTTTAAATCACCCATTAAGAAAAGGTGGTTGAGACAAGATTAACTCTTTCTCAGCTCACAGTGCATGTTGACTTTGCACAAGACTACAGAAAATGGGATCAAGGCTATAACAAATAACAAAGATGAACAAAAATCTCCCTGGAAAATATTTCTTTTGACTGTTACCTTGGTTAAGAGCTGGTTGTTACAGAAAATACATGTTTTCCAACTAGGTAATCTGTTCTAAGTCAGTGCACATGCGTTCCCAGCTATTCCACACATGTTGAATGTTTCTAGAATCCACAAATGCGATGTCATAAGCTTTTTTAAAGTCTATCCAGGCCATGCACAAGTTATTTGGTACTGTTTGCAGTTCTTGATTACAACCTCGTCTATCACAAGGTGATCCTCGGTGCCCTTGGATCCTTTTCAGCATCCCTTTTGTTATACTGGAAGTAAATTGTTTTCTGCAAGGAACATATATATTTTACCTGTGAGGATGCCTGTTAACACTTTCCATAAGAGGTTAAGACAAGCAATGGGTTGGTAATTGCCAACCTCATTGCTCTTTGACCGATCTTTCATCAACAATGTTGTCTATGCCTCTACAATCCATTCTGGAACTGTACCATTCTGTAGGCAATTGTCTAATTGCAACACAATTCACTTGCGTATTGACCTAAACCACTTGAGCTAGTAACCTTGAATTCTGTCTGGTCTTTCTGCTTTCAAGTTTGGCAGTTTTAATACCTGTGCAATTACATCTTCTGTTGTTATGTGAACATGGCACTTCTGGGTGATGGAGTTCGGATCTCATGGAATAAATCCACTCAGCACTGTGGTTGTGGGGAAACTTCTTGCCCCCTAATGTTATTCCAAAATTGGTGGGTTTACTCTGCTTCAGGTGTATTATCTTCTGTATCTCCTCCTAAGCTCTTAAAAAAAAACTGCCTCTGGTTATTTGAGAATAACCTGTTTTGCTGGAAGTGCAATATGCAATCAGTGTAGCACCTTTAATGTTTTCGCCTGCACATGTTTTGAACCCTTTCTTTTCTATTTCAAGATATGCCCTTGCACCTTTTTTTTTGGCATTTTCCCACTGCCCTTTGGACCATTTTTCTATGCAACTTAGATCTTTATACAAAGTTTTAATATCGCCTTCAATTCTCTGCTTCCACTATGGCTCCTTCTGTCTGCTTCCCTCTCTTTCTTTCCAACCAGTTCATCTACTAAAATTGAAGTGGATCTAATCAAGTCCCTTGTTTCCATTAGATTTTTTGTTAGAATGTTTTTTAGAACCTCACCAACTTTTTGGGTCATGTGTTTCACATCATTACTGTCGAAGCTTCTCAAATTCACTAGATTGGTCCCTGTTCTTGTAACCATTAGGTCCTTGAGTCTTATCATGAGGTTTCTCTGTTCTTCAGTCATATCCTCTTGTAATACAAGGTTCTCCACATTATATTGATCGGCTGGCCTCTCCTCTACTACAACTCCACCTTGCCTATGCATTCACTGATCTTCACCAATATTATCCTCCTCAAAGTTATTACCACTACAGAAGATTTTTCCTGATTGTCTGAATCTGAGCTTCATTAAGAAAGCCTCTATTCCAAATTATTCTTATTTGATTCATGAGCCCATTTTTAGTAATCTGGAATATACCCAGCTGGTTCAAAAATTCTAATGATTATTATTGTTATTATTATTATTTAAGATGTCACTCAGTATCCAATATTGTGATGTTGTTGATTGAAGATATTGTATCTACTGGGGTTTTTTACTGTTTGTCAAGTCACAACAAGGATCTCAGACAGACTACTTTACATAATATGCATGCAATTCCAAGTAATGCCGATTTTTGCAATGCACCTAGATTGTAGGGTATTTCTAAAGTTTCCAGATGTTTCTTCAGGTTGGGTGGTATTGAACCCACTGCTCTGATGACAATAGGGACAACCTTCATGTTTGACACTCATAACCACTACATCTTGGCGATCTCAATTCTCAGGGCTCCATATTTATCAATCTTTTCTCTTTCTTTCATGATGATATATTGATCTCCTGGTATTGCCATGTTGATTATTAAACATGTTTGTTTGTCCCTCCTAAAGGTTACTATGTCCAGCCTTCAGTGCTTTAACACCTTGTCTGTCTGGAAGTCCCAGACGATTTATGCCTTCCCCTTTACATCCATTACCTTTTCTTATTTTTTTATTGCTCACAAGGGGCTAAACATAGAGGGGACAAACAAGGACAGACAAAAGGATTAAGTCGATTACATTGACTGCAGTGCATAACTGGTACTTAATTTATTGACCCTGAAAGAATGAAAGGCAAAGTCGACCTTGGCAGAATTTGAACTCAGAACGTAACAGCAGACGAAATACTGCTAAGCATTTTGCCCGGCGTGCTAACGTTTCTGCCAGCTCACTGCCTTTTCTGGTGTATGTTGGTACTAAGCACCTGTTACCTCATAACCATACCTCCAACATAGTAGCCAGTGAAGGTTTTGGGCTACCTTGTCATGTCTGTGCTTGTACTCTTTCTGCACATGACTTTCACAAGCACTAACAATGTAAGTCACACTTTCAAACCTCTTCCCACACATTCTGCAAAGGTTCATTGCACTTGTGTGCTATACATCCCTTTTCACTGAGTTGGTATTCAATGCCTGATTCTGGGCAGCGATGATTAGGCTTTCAGTTTTCTTTTTTAGGTCACCCTTGCTGAGCCACCACATTATTGTTGTTTTTGTTGTTGTTGTTGTTATTGTTGTTGTGAAGATGTGTGGCCTAGTGGTTTGGGTGTTGCTCTAACAATCACAGATTGTGGGTTCAATTCCTGCACTGAGCCATGCATTGTATTCTTGACCAAACCACTTCATTTCACATTGCTCTGTACAGACAAGATCTATTTGAAAGTGGAAGTGAGCTAATGTACAGCACATGCATTTGATTACTATACAGAAATCATTTGTGCATATTTCATGTTCAACAGAAGAGACCATCATCATCATCATCATTATTATTGTTGTTGTTGTTTTTGTTTGGGAAACAGAATTTACAAAATTTCAAAAAATCCATTGCAATATCTCATGTCTTTAATTCTTTCTGAGTCAATAAAATAATCCTTTCTACTATAGGCACAGGGCCTAAAATTTGGTGGGAGGTAGTTAGTTGATTATATTGTTCCCAGTGCTCAACTGGAATTTATTTTATCAACCCTAAAAATGAAAAGCAAAATCAACCTTTGCAGAATTTGAACTCAGACTGTAAGGATGGACAAAATACTGCAAAGCATGTTGTCTGGGTCACTAGCAATTCTACTGGCTTGCCATCAAATCTCACCCCAAGCTGTGAATGAATGGCCTTGTGACTGTGTTTTAAAAACACATTGCCAATACCATTATTTTATCATTAAAATGTAAATTGCAACAGACTTTACAATCTAAAATCTCACTTTGTTGCTTATTTTTCTGGTCAGTTACTACTAATACAAGTGGAATCAAGGTAAAGTTGTTTCTAATATTGAGATATTCATCACATAACATTGTTTGGGCCTGTCTTGTTCTCCATCTTTGTGTATCTATATGTGTATGTGCATGTATATTTGAGTATTTTCCTATATAATGACATATTTTGTAAAAAAATAAATGGCAATCATTTCAGACAACAAAACTGATGCAACCATCATCATGGAAATTGACCAATGGCCCAGATTTGTGGCCTGCTAACCAAAGCACAATATATATACATTTCAGTATTTTAAATGCTAAAATGCTGATTGTAGATGTTATGAACTGTCAGGGCTAATGAGTGAATAGAATATCAATATTGCACGTGCATAATATCACAGTATAAAAAATTGCAATAGTGATTCAGAAGGGTTCTGGGATCTTTTCTCTTTGGTTGCCAATATTCAATCTCTTCAATTCTTGCTTGAATTGATTTCATATTCGGTGCAATGATATAGTTTTATATGCTAATCACTGCTTTCATTTTCGCAATAAATCAATAAATTAAGAGTTATTAGCTTTTAATGTTTGCAAAATTTTGAGTTATTTCAGCCAATCATAAGCCATAGACACATTCATGCCTGTCTCCATAGTAGCAAAGCCAAGCATAAGAACTCTTTTGTCTGTGAGAAAGCATATGTTGACAAATGATTTCCACTCATTGATGTGCTAAAAATAAGTCAAATAGGCCTTAAATCACACACCAAAACATTTTTTTATTTTATTTTTGGATAATCACATAAATTGTGTAGAATAAAAATTTTCAAAAATTCTCTGAAAATTCCAAAAAATAAAAAAGTTATGAGGGGTTATAAAGTAGAATTTGATTTGTTTACACACAAAATGAGAGCTTCCAAATCCTGTTTTCTAAGTGGGTGAAAATTATAAAACTTTAAACCTCTAACCTTTTTATAAGATTTTTCAATAAAAAGTGAAATATCTCCTGAGATTCAGCTTGGAAAACTACATTAATGGAGTAAATTTTAAAATTTTCAATAAATTTGAACTTTCAAACTTTGGCAGTCAAACTGAAAAGATCCAGATTCTGCATTAAAGCTTCTGACTAAACAACAAATCGGTACCAATGGCCAATGTAGAATGCATGAAGCTTTTATATTGTGGATTACTCCATACAGAAATGAAAAAGATACCGAAGAAAAAATCCACTGTTGATACAGAGTGAACCTTTTTATAAAGAAATCAGTATTATTTTACAAAATAACTTCATTTAAAACACATCCTATGTTTGGTGCTATGTGCAATTAAATTTTGATCAAATTGCTACAGGTAAACGAGCCCATTTTAAAGAAGAGATCCTAAAGAAGTGATAAGCTTTGTGAAGCATAGGTTGCCTCTTGAGTTGGATAATTAGTTGTGTTATTACCCTGCTGGGAACTACTTGATGTAGGATAACTTGGTAAATTGAAAGAAAAAAAAATTATCAATAATACTTTATTTGTTTAAAAACATACTTTTGTTCATTTCCATAACTTAAGCCTACTGTGATTAATAGAAACATTATCATTGGCATCATCATAATTATCCTCTTTGCGGTTATATATAACATTTTTTCATAATCATTCTTTTTTTGTTGTTTTGTTTTATTTTTCCAGAACACCGAAATGCAGTTTCTTCGGTTTGATGGTTCAGTGAAGGAATGCTGGTTTTATCATGACAACAGTTTTGATGACCATGACAAAGGCAAAAATGAAAGCCATACATATACAACTTTCAACACACCATACCACCAGCCTGGAAATAAGCCTGATCACAATTCCCAACATGAGCATCATCATAAACATCATCACATACCCCATCATAAATCACATCACAAAGTTCACCATAAACCACATCACAAAGTTCATCATAAATCACATCACAAGGCTCACCATAAACCACATCACAAACATCATGTCTTTAAAAAAAACCATAAACATTATAAGAAAAATCACAAAACCCATAGAAGACACTTTAGAAAAAACAAAAAGAACACATATTATGGAGTTTAACTTTATATACACATACAACACACAAACATACCTACTGACATATATATACATATACATACACGCATGCACATACGTACATACATTGATTGATTAATTGATTGATTGATTGACTGGGTGATAAGATGCAAGAATAAGCATCGAATAGATATACACAGAATTATAGTTTGGGTTGGTCACATTCTTAAACTCCATTTTCCTAATTAGGATAAAGTCTAGCAGAATAAGAGTTGGCTATAAAATATACACTGTTCAAGTGAGTAAAAAACTGACAGACAGTATTTCATTTATATAAGGTTTTGGCAATGTTAAGTCATTATAAGAAGAATGAATGAAAAAAACTTAGTTGAGATGTACTCCACTTCTATATTTCGTTCCAGCTTACTTTTCTCTTAGTTATATGCTCCTCCCATCTTATCAGCCCTCCTTTCTGAAAACATTAAATCAAATGGAGCCATTTTCTCTCTGCTTCCCTTGCCTTGACAGTGTTACTAACAAGTCTGCAATTGCTCTACTTCATATTTGTGATCTGAACCGATCTGAGCCAAATCCAAGTCTCTTTTGATCAATTTGCATGGTACCCATCATATTTCAGTGTTTAAGTGAAGACAGGATGTCATCAGTTTCTACTTCTACTTTCCTGGCTGTTTTTTTACGTCTAGTTAATTATTCCTGATTTCTATATCCTTCGACTCTTTTAGCATCATCACTGTTCATATCTTCCCTGCTTTAAAAGTTTTGATAATTGGTATCAGTGGTAATTGCAGTGAGCTCCTTTTATAATAAAGAGCTAAGCTATTCATTATCCATGGTATATCTAACCATTTCCTAATAAACATATGGCACTTTTGCTCAATGACTTGAACCTGTGATGGTGCCACCTCGTATACTAATAGTGGCCACAAAAAGTGTGGATGTAAGCCAAATTTTAGACACTTTCTTGGTAACTTTGAACCATCAATTACTTTTATTTCATCATCGATTTGCTTCATAGTCTGCATCCTGTGACTTCTGTTTGACAATGTTCCACCATATGCACACCCCAGTCTTGTTTGTTGATGTTCTCTCTTTTCTGTTATTTTAAATTTCACTTCTTTCTGCACTCCCCTAATAAATGTCAGATTGTGTGACTTTGCTCTGAACCACATTTTTGACCACTTTATCTGCTCATCTAGCCTTGACAGGGGATTCTGCATGATCATGCATATGGGCCATTTGTTCTGAAAATTCTGTCACTTTCAAAATCATGTCCATGACCAGAGTAAACCACATAACAGATATTGAGCAGCCAGCAGTAATACCAGTCTCCAGACAGTGCCAGCCAGTTATGAAGTTACCAGATGTAAATCTCATCTCAAAGCTGTAATATTATTTCTTCATTAATTTTGTCATCTTCTCCAATATATTATATATCAAATAGAAGTCAGTTCTCATTCCTAATTTATATTTCAGGACATCCACAAGAAAATTGAAGTAAAGCATCCAGAATTTTTGTCAGCTAACAAAACTGGAAATCTATATAACTTGAGTATTGACTTTTATAGTAACTATAACACATCTTCCTCCACACTCAAACATATCAATTCCATATGTCTTGATATTGTTACTAAGCTTAGTCTAGATGAGAAGGCCAAATTCTTTGAGCGTGGAGGAAGATGTGCTCTTATAGTTATTACAGAGCTCTTAACAGATCTAGTTACTATAAAAGTCAATACTCAAGTTATATAGATTTCCAGTTTTGTTAGCTGACAAAAATTCTGGATGCTTTACTTCAATTTTCTTGTGGATGCCCACAACACATTAATATTAAGGGCAATAAACCTAGATGTGAATACTAGTCTACAGTCAGACTTAACTGCTCATCTAAATCAGATGAAGAGAGAATTAGTAAAAAAATAGATAGAATAACCCTTATACTTAAATTTAAACTTACACTTAGCTTATGATCTGACATGACAAAAGTTATAGTATGGTGTTGGAAATTTGGAGATAAGATGCTTGCTAAATTTTTGCAATTGGATATTTCTTACTAATATTCTATTACAACCATTCTCCTCAATAAGGCCCTTCTCTTCACAATAAATAACTCCTACTTGTCTAGATCAGAAGAATGTTAATCCTATTATAATACTAACTCTTCCTTGACAAGAGCAGAAGAACATTAATTCCATTGTAATATTGAAGTTATTGTGCCGCTCCAATAGTGATAAGCACAGTAACTTCAATACTTACAGTGGGATCAAGTGACTCTGCCTTAGTCAACCATCTAGTTGGTATACATATATCTGCTATATCAGCTTAAATGCAGCTTTTCGGAATTAGGGGCACTATATAGGGACAACACTCTGTTCTCCATCCATAAATAGCAAAGTAGAATTAGAAAGATATTTAATTCTTTAAAAAGTAGCAGCTACATATTAGCAAACATTAGCAAACTTCCTTGACGTCTCTTTAGACAGGCTACTACAAACCAAATGAAAATTGAAAATCCGTTAATCAGAGCTCAAACCATCTTTGAGTTGTGGTTAAATCTATTATTATGACTATCTCACATAGAATTTCCAAGTTATTGATGAACAAGAAAATCTCACAGTGTGTGAGAGGCTGGCTAAGCTGAGAAGATTGTATTCATCCTTAATAGTCTGGGCAATTGTGTAACCACTCTATAAAAAAAAGGTAAACAATATTGAACTTGCTATGGATAACAGGTTAGATAGCTGCAACTATACTGGTAACATAGGCATAGATAATAGCAGTTATAGTATCAACAGCAAGGCTTACAACACTACATAAACTAAGAATAAAATATTTACCAAATGTGATCTTCAAGACATACCCAAACCAAGAAATATTTTTTTTACTGTTTCTTTTGGAAAACCAACGAATCATAGGGGAGATATTAAACTTAAGCATGGTCGACCTAAAGGTCAACATAACTTACACTGGGGAGATGACTCTATTAATGATGCTCCAGATGATATAGTCCACCATAGTAGAGACAGCAGTAATCACAGTAACAGATTATGTAAACAGAAAATCTTCAGGTATAATCACTATTTTCTTCCATGTCTTAGATAAGCACTTTCCTCCCTATAGCATTATAATATTTTTGACAGATTCACTGTTAAGCTATCACACTCAAAATTTCTGAAGTAGGCATTCTACCTAACTAAAATAAATAATAGAAAATTTGATAATTATATTGATAATCCAAACAATAATTATAGTATTAGCAACTCAACCTTAACCTACCTGTATAGTAATACTGTCTGGGATAACAATGTAAACAATGCCAGGGCTGATTTCCCCAACAACAACACAAGCTTATATCATGCAACCCACAATAACTACCTGTTACTACAAATATAAAGACTGCTGTGCCTTGAAAAACAACTGCCTTTGAAAACGTGGTACAAAAATGTTTAATCTGAAAACTGGATAATGTGTACCACTATACTGGTGCTATGGTGGATGAATTTAAGTTGACATAAAGAACTCATGTTAGTTCCTTTAAATATAGGTAAAAGGAACAGAACACTTCTTTAGCTGCACTAATATAGCAACTGATTTATAGGAATATTAATTATTCAATTTCCTGGCTGGTGATACAAACTACTTTTCTGAATGATGATGGGGAAGAGGATGCAATTTTTTTCTGCCACGGACTGCCTATTTAGAATTCATGTTTATACTGAGGAATGGTATTGTAACACTTGAAATTTGTATATATATGTGTGTGTACATGCCTATAAATGTATGTTGTTTTGTGCATGGATATGTATATGTGTCTATTCTTGCCTATATGCATGCAAACACATATATATGCCTGTGTAGGCATATATGGGTGATTGTTTCTATCTACAAGAGAGAGTATGCATGTATACACACACATGTGCTCACACACACACACACACACATATTACACGAGTATGTATATATGGGCATGTGTATGTGTGTATGTATAGATGTGTGTTTATGTTTGTGTGTGTGCGTGTATATATATATATATATATATATATATATATACATACATACGTGGCATATATATATATATATATATATATACGTGGCATATATAAGTATATATATGGCCTTGCCTTTATATGTGTATATGTATGTTAAGGCAATAAAGCACTTAGCTTCAAACTCTTATGCTAGTACTTTAAATAGACACACTTATATCTACCAATTGACAAAGCATTCCTACTTTATGCAATCAACCTACCCATTTTTCTTCTTGTTGATTTTCTTAATCTTAGCCCCTCCCACTTCAATCTTATCCAAGTTTTTCTTATTTGAGTGGAATAACTAATTCATACTTTCTCTGATCAGTTATAATAAATGATGGCTGATGTTATTATATGATATACATTTCATAATACATATGAGTAAATCATAATCATCCATGTCAATTTACATATGTGACTGGTCACCTGCATGTTGTTGAAACAATTGTAAACCATGGAATAAATGTAATGTCATATACTCCGTTCTTCATTTATTATTTATACTCTATGGTGGAAGTAAATTTCATGTATTTACACAAGAGAAAATCTTTTTTATGTAATTGTAGATAGCTGCCAGTCATGTGAGTGCTACCTGAGGTAAATGCCTGCATTATCTCATCCCTCCTTGCTTACAATAAATACATGCACATATATATATATATATATATATATATATATATATATATATATATATATATATATATATATATATATATACATATATATATATATATATATATATATATATATATATATTATATATATATATATATATATATATATATATATATATATCAGGGACATGCTGCCTAGGTCGGCAAGGTAGACATATATATATATATGTATGTGTACGTTCTTGTGTATATCCATGTGTACATATCTATATCTATTGTATATGATCTACATGCATATGCAAATATATACGTTTCCAACCTGGCACACATCTAAAAACCTCTTTTTACAGCACAAATTATAATTACTTAATTATTTCCTTATTTATTTATGTACCCATAATTTCGTCTTCCATGCCATATGTTAGAGAAAACTTAAGATCCCTACATTCAATCCAATTCTTCCTCTCACGCTTCTTTATTATTATTATTCATTCATTTATCTAATTTTGTCACAGTTTGGCTGACAGAATACTGTTGGATATAGCTCCAGTTAAGAATGCAAATGTCCAATTCTATCTCATCATTATTATCATTATTATTGTGCGAACACTGATAGTGAAAAAGGGAAGTGGCAAACTGTACCACCAACAAAAAAACGAAAAAGAAAGACAAAAGAAACAATTGACAAAGAGGGGAGGCGCGAAAAAGGTGAGCTTCCCAACATCATCGGCAACAACAACACACACTCACAACAAATAGCAACACCTTATCCACTGCAAACACCAGCACTCCCACACACCACAAACGTAACAGCCATCAACACAAAAAATGAACACCTATTAGACTTTTTAAAAAACAATACAAATGCAAACACCACAAATTTCATTATACCCCTACACAACGCACCACCAGCACACATACTCACACTAAAAATAACCCAAGAAAACTATAATAAAATAAAAGAAAAGTTTCCGAATGATGTTGGGTCGCTAGGGAGAAGCTTCTCCCAGAGCCTTTATCAAAATTTAGTGGAGACACCCACACGAAAACATAGGGGAGCCACCCCACCAGAAAACAGTAAGTAGAGCCTTTTCTCCTCTAATACTTTCCTTTTTAAAAAAAAAAAAAACATGGTAATTCTCAGAATCGGGAGCATAAACGTGAGAGGCCTCGGGTCGCCTTGGAAACAAGGTCACCTGTTGAACGACCTGAGGCTTTACAGTGTAGATGTAGCAGCCATTAGCGAAACCAGGCTCTCCAACCCGAAGGAACTCGCAGCCCTTTTTGGCGGGTACGAGATTTTCCTATCTCCGTGTCGGCCGGGAGCGGGCGGTGGAGGTACTGCGGTGCTATTTCGGAAAGGCCTAGACTTGAAAATAAGGGCAGTCTTCCTGGATCCGGAAGGTAAGTTGGTGGTCCTGGAAGTCGATAGTAGTGATGGCGCTGCTTTCAGACTGCTGGCTGCCTACGCTCCGACAGGAGCAGGGCAGTCGGATTATTTCAAACGTCTGGAGGTTTTCCTAGGTACTTCTCGCACTTTAGTGCTAGTTGGGGACTGGAACGCTGTCCTAGACGAACGTATCGGGAGCATCTAATAGGAAAGGGGGATGCAAGAGCCTCGCCAACCTGCTCAAACGCTTTCAGCTGTCCGACAGATATCGACTAGACAACCCGAGTGTGCCAATGTGGACTTGGACTAATCGCATCGGGTCGTCTAGATCGTACTTAGATAGATTTTTCTGTAGGCCAGCGGATAAGGATAGCATAGGGTGTCCACAATTCAACATAGTCGGCTACACGGACCACAAATTCGTGATCTGTACGGTCGACTTAGATAGGCTCCATAGACAAGGCCCCGGTTACTGGAAGCTAAACACGTCGACAACGGCGTGCAAAGCCTACAGAGACCGGATTAGTTTATTAGTTAAGAGGGCTTTAACCGGGGCAATCATCAACAACAACTGGTGGTTCACCCTGAAGCGGGCAATTAGAGCAGAATCAATTAGGTTTAGTAAGGCTCTAGCTGTAGAACGTAAGAAAACAGAGTGGGATTTAGTTAACAAACTAGACGAGGCTCTTGGGACAGGCATCGCAACCGACGTGTTAGCAGCGAAGTTGGCCCTCGACCAACACTTTGATGCCAAGCATGAAGGCTGCGTTGTCAGAGCTAAAGCACTTTCGGTAAGCGGGGAGGGGACTAAGGCCGCTCGATGGGCCCGCGTAGTTGAGGTGAAGCGTGGCAACAGAGCGACCATTCGGTCTTTGGTGGACCAGAACGACTGCGAGATTTCGGGACCGAAGCAGATGTGTTCGGCCTTTCAGCAGCACTTTGCTCAATTGTTCGGGACAAACGGTAGGACGGACGATGGAACAGATTTCGGTGTGTACCTAGACGGCCTGCCGCAACTCTCGACCAGCGAGGCCGAGTGCTGCGAAGGACCGATATCTGCCTGGGAAGTACGGGAAGCGATGAAAGGCTGCACGAGAGTTAGATCACCGGGTTTGGATGGTCTGCCTTACGAGCTTTATACGTCAATGCCAGACTTGTTTGCGGGCGTCTTGGCAAACGTCTACTGCAACTGGCAACAAAACGGGAGAATTCCTGCTTTTGTTTGTCGGGGAGTGGTGGCTTTGCTAAGAAAGGACCCAAACAAGGGGGACATTATAGGGAACTTTAGGCCCATCACTCTGCTCAACACAGAGTTGAAGATCTTGGCCAAGGTGCTAGCCAAGAGATTGGCGCCTGTCGTGGGCAAACTGATCGGCAAGGCGCAGACATGCGCTGTGCCGACTAGGTCTATCCACGACAACCTCCATCTCATGCGCTACATCATAGAGAGAATGGGTAACGAAGCTGGCGCGGGTGGGGCTTTGATCAATTTAGATCAGTCTAAAGCCTTCGATAGGGTCGACCATCGATACCTGGCAGCTGTTCTCAAGGCAGCTGGTTTCGGTCCGGTCTTCCGCGGGTGGATAGCTGCTTTATACAGCGGCATCTGCTCGGTCATACGGGTGAACGGCCATCTATCGGAACCGTTCAACATCTCGCGTTCGGTTCGCCAAGGGTGTCCTCTCTCCTCCCTTCTGTATGTATTGACTCTCGAGCCATTACTGCGGAAGTTGGAGGCTTTGAGGGGCGTCCCGCGTGATCTGGGACGTGGAAGGAGCGTGTCTGCCTATGCCGACGACGTTACCGTGATGGTGTCGAGCCACAGGCATATTGACCTGATTGGCGAGACACTAAACGAGTATGAAGCGGTGACAGGTGCGAAAATTAACGCGGAAAAGTCAATGGGCTTGCAACTAGGCACCTGGAGGGGCAAGTCCATGCCGTCCAACAGCGTCGTAGGGCGCTGGACAGACGGACCCGTTAAACTGCTCGGGGTCTGGTTCGGTCCGGACCTCCAGTTGGAGAAAAACTGGGAAGAAGTGACGAACAGGGTGGCCAACCTCACCCAGAAATGGGCTGAGAGGAAGCTCTCCTTGAAAGGTCGAGCGGAGGTAGCGAATGCGTACATCGCATCCGTCATCTATTACCGTTTGACCGTCGTCCCTTGTCCCGACCGCTGGTTAACCAAGATGGTACGCTTGCTCTTCAACTTTTTGTGGAAGGGTCAGGTACCACTGGTCAGGCGCTCCATCTGCTGTCAACAGCCGCTGAACGGAGGCCTTGGCATGCCGTGGTTGCTGATGCGCAAACATGCGCTCAGGCTACGACATCTCAGGCGCTTCCTGGACGGTGAACAGGTGTGGTCGCCTTTCGTCAGACGCGATTTTCCGCAGCTCGTTTCTTTAACAGAGCTGCAATCCTGGATCAAACGTAGACCGAGAAAGGGCGCTTGGCACCTCGAGTGCCGCCAAGCTCTCACCGCCCTCAGTCGGGCGGGCAGTGCGATCGGTAGTAGATCCACTCTAGCTTTCTATAGAGGGTTAGTGGGAGAAAAGTGCGACGACGTTCTCGGGGAAACTCTAGGCGTCGAGGATAATCAGCTAAGCAGTCTGTTCAGAACTTTCGAGCCGGGGCCCATGGATAATTTCCAAAGGTCCCTCGCCTGGCAGTGCTACCGAGGTGCGCTACCTGTTCGAGATAAACTCTACCGACATGGAAGTGCCGTCAACCGGGCCTGCCCGAGGTGCGCTCAGGACGACGAAACCGTTCTGCACGCACTCGTCCAGTGCCCGAGCATTGCTGACCTGTGGGTCTATATCGAACAGCTACTGTCACGTGTAGGACGGATCCGGCTATCAGCTGGATCCATCGTGAGAATTGACCCGCCGACCTCCTTTAACCAGGAGGGCAAGGCAATTTTCCTATGCCTAGTGGCTGTAGCGAAAGAGGTGATATGGTGGACCCGTTTGAAAGGGTTAAAGACAGACACTTTCCTCTTTGGCCAAGGCCTCATCAACTTTTTCAAGTTCCACTTGAAAAGGAAGATGAGAGTAGAGAGGGAAGTGCTGTCTCATAGCAAATTCGTTGAAAGATGGGTGACTGTTGGAAAAATGGCCAGTATAAACGGACCAATTCTGAGAATACACCTGTAGAAAAAAAAAAAAAAAGGTAATGTAAAAGGAGAAAGGGCTCTATACCCCTTTCTTATTTTTTCTGACCAGGCTCCCGTGGTTTTATGGGTTTTTCCACGTGTAACCTTTCCTTTTCGAAGCGCCTCCCCCTTTGGGAGTTCTACTTATTTATTTATCTATTTATTTATCTATTTATTTATTATATCTTTCTTCGTTTTCTTCCTCTGTGTAGACGAACTTTCCTACCTTTTCGGACAAAACCTTTTGTAACCTTCGTCCTGTCTTTGTCCTTATATGTCTTTAATTGATATTAGCCCTTGTGGCCAATAAAACGAATTAATTATTATTATTATTCTTTCACACCAGCAGCCAGAGTGTTGCTGTTTCGCGGTATAATCGCCCATCCCACCCCATTACCTAAACCGGAAGTCTTTATCCCCTGACTTTTATTTGATGTCTTTCCCCTGAACAGCTTCAATGGTTTAAATACTCCCCTGTCCCTACTTAGTGTTTATCTCCTATGGAAGGAAGTGATTATGTAGCACATAAAATGATGATGTAGTGTATGCAGGTTGAAAGCTGTTGTATGTTTAAGAGTTCTGCCAAATGCGACCTTTCTTTTCAGATACATGATGCTGTTTTCCCCCATCCCAGGGTCTCACTGGCCCACACCCTCGGAATTGGCACACTTAATGTTGGCACATTGAAAAGTAGGTCTGGTGAGATTGTTGAGATGCTTGAACAGAGACATATAGAATTGTGCTGCATCTAAGAAGGTGGAGAGGAAGTTCTGCTAGGTTCCTCACAGGCGAAGAACATAGGTATAAGATTTTCTGGGTAAGGAACACTGATGGGGTTGGGGACATGAGTATACTTCTTGCAGAGAAATGGGTTGATAAGGTAATCGAAATAGCCAGAGTCTGTGATAGAATACTTAAGCAGAAACATGGATTAGCAACTATTCACTCAGCCAGGGCTACCTAATGAAATATGTAAAAACACAAATGTGTTACGGTTCACTATAGCTGTTTCAATTTGATTTTCATTATGAGCAACTTAATTACCTCATGAAAAATCAAGTAAATATAAATTTAAATCTTAAATTTAACATTTAAAATTTGGCTCATAGTGAATATATTTTTTGATTCCCTCATCTTGGTGACAATTGGAGAATGAATTTACAAATCAAAGCTAGACTTTATATGGAATAATGAATTATAAACCTGTCAAGAAACTAGGTTATTGAAAAGCCATTAATAAGTGGTCAGAGGAACAGATATGAAATACACTAACATCGGTGCTATTTTCCAGATAAATATAATCCAACCACAGTCATTTAGTGATAACATACTTTCAGATACGTACATAAACAATTCACATACACAAGACCCATTTTATGATACCCTCTTGCAGACTACCTCATCGTTGAATGACAGGGACCTTCTCTTTGTGGCTGGTGACTTCAACAGGCATGTTGGACAACATGCAGGGAGCTTCCATGGTGTACATGGTGGCTATGGATTTGGTTCCTGCAATAAGGAAGGAATCAGGCTGCTGGAGTTCTGTGATGCAAATGATCTTATGGTCTGTAATACTAACTTCAAGAAACCTGCAAGTCGACTATTCACCTACCGTTCTGGTGGACACACTAGTCAGATTGACTACATTCTTGCCAGGAAACAGGAAAGATGGTTACCTATAAATACCAAAACCTTCTCAGGTGAAAAACGCACCCCACAGGTTAGTAGTTAGTGGCCTCAGGATCAGGGCTAAATGGATGCCCATTAGATGATCAGCATGGAAAAGAAAAGTCTGGAAGCTTAAGGATCCTGTGAATGGACTGAGATTTAGAGATGTGTTACTCGAAGCTTCTGACGAAAAAGAGGTGGATATATAATATGGAAGACAACTGGAGGTTCCTATGAGACAACCTGACCAGATTTGTGGATGGTGCAAAGTCCCCTCTCAACCTAAGGTAATGTGGTGGTGGAATAATGTAGTTGACAGGGCCATTAGGGAAAAGAAACAGGAATGGAAGGACTGGAAGAACGGTGGTAGCAGGGAACTGTACAGATTGCCAGAAGGGAAGCTAGGAGGCAGGTTTACTTAGCAAAATGGAGAGCAGATAAGAAAATATTTACCAACGTTCTGCATCTTGTAAACCAAAGACTTGAAGTGCTTCATGTTGCAAGACAGTGTGTGAGACAGTCGTGATGTCATGGATAATGGCTCACTTGCATTTAATGAGGCTGCAAAGAGAGAGAGGTTGCTAAATGAAGAGATTGAATGGAAGAAAGAGAGTCTGCCAAATGTCAACCCAAGAGAAGGATCAGCAATCTGAATTGACAGTACCTTGGCAGATAAAGCAATTAAGGGTATGAAGACAAGGAAAGCCCCTGGCCCATCAGGAATTGCTGCAAAGATGCTTAAAATATCTGGCGGTGTAGGCTATAATCTAGTCACCTATATAGTCAGTCAGGTGATACATGAAAGAGTCATACCCAATGACTGGTGTAGCAGCACCATAGTCAACTGCTACAAAGGTAAAGGTGAGGCATTAGATACGAATAATTACAGAGGTATCAAATTGTTGGATCAGGTGATGGAAGTCATGGAGAGGGTCATAGCCCAACTAATCAGGGAGAGAGTCAGTTTAGATGAGATGCAGTTTAGGTGTGTTCCAGGAAGAAGCACCACTGATGCTATATTTCTGGTAAAACAGCTGCAGGAGAAATACCTGTCTTTGGCTTTCATCTTTCATTGACCCTTTGATAGGGTCCCCTGGTCCCTCATCTGGTGGTCAATGCAGAAACTAGGGATTGATGAGTGGTTAGTGAGAACTGTACAAGCCATGTACAGGGATGCTGTCAGTAAGGTGAGGGTTGGCAACAAGTATAGTGAAGAATTCCGGGTAGGGGAAGGTGTCTACCAAAGATCAGTCCTCAGCCCCCCTCTTATTCATCATAGTCCTTCAGGCAATAACAGAGGAATTCAAGACAGGGTGCCCCTGGGAGCTTCTCTATGCTGATGACCTTGCTCTAATAGCTGAGTCAGAGGAGAAGTTTCAGGTGTGGAAGCAAGGACTAGAATCAATAGGCTTAAAGTTAACCTAGCAGAAACCAAAGTCTTAGTAAGTAGGAAGGCAGACAAATCACAAATCCCTTTAAGTAGATGGCCCTGCTCGATCTGTAAAAAAGGCATAAGTAGGAACTCCATAAGATGTACCCAGTGTAGGCTATGGACACATAAGAGATGCAGCAATATCAAAGGAAGGTTAACTGGGATGATAGTTTTTATGTGTGACAGATGCACAGGGGTAATAAGCACTGAAAATGTGCAGAAAACAGCTTCTATCACATTCCAGGTGGGAAAACTACAAGTAGTTGATAGCTTCCGTTACCTAGGTAACCAAGTCAGTAGCGGGGATGGATGCTCTAATAGCATAGCTGCTAAAATAAGAATAGCCTGAGAAAAGTTCAGAGAGCTCCTACCTCTTCTGGTAACAAAGAGTTTCTTGCTTAGTGGAAAAGGTAGACTGTATGACACATGTGTGAACAGCCATACTACATGGCAGTGAAACATGGACTGTGACTGCTGAGGACATGTGTAAGCTTGCAAGAAATGAAGCTAGTATGCTCTGCTGGATGTGTATGCACACTGACATTACACATCCAGCAGAGAATGTAATGTTGAGAAGACCTATTGAGTCAAGTGAAATCATTGCTGTGGCCGATGCCAGTACCACCTGACTGGCACCCATGCTGGTGGCACATAAGAAACACCACTCGAGTGTGGTGGATGCCAGTCCCACTGAACTGGCTCCCATGCTGGTGGCATGTAAAAAGCACCATATAAGCATGGTCAATGCAAGTGCTGCCTGACTGACTCCTGTGCTGGTGGCATGTAAAAAGCACCATATAAGCATGGTCAATGCTAGTGCTGCCTGACTGGCCCTGTGCCGATGGCAGATAAAAATCACTCTTGGAGGGGTTGGCATTAAGAAGGGTATCCAGCTGTAGAAACCTTGCCTGATCAGATTGGAGTCTGATACAGCCTCCTGGTTTGCCAGTCGTCAGTCAAACCATCCAACCCATGCCAGCATGGAAAGTGGACATTAAACGATGATGATGATGATGATGATGTGTGTGTGTGTATGTATCTGTGTATATATGCATACATATATATATTTATTTCCATTTTTATTTTACTTTATCTTTTGTGTTTGTATAATTTTATGGCTTGTGTATATGAATTGTTTATATATGTATCTGAAAGTATGTTATCACTAAATGACTCTGGTTTGTCTGGAAAATGGCACTGATGTTAGTGTATTTCATATCTGTTCCTCTGACCACCTATTAATGGCTTTTCAATAACCTAGTTTGTTGACAGGTTTATAATTCCTTATTCCATATAAGGTCTAGCTTTGATTTGTAAATTCATTCTCTAATCATCACCAAAATGAGAAAATCAAAAAATATATTCACTAGGAGCTAAATTTTAAATGTTAAATTTAAGATTTAAAATTATATTTACCTGGTTTTTCATGAGGTAATTGAGTTGCTCATAATAAAAATAAATCTGAAACAGCTATAGTGAACCTTAGCACATTTGTGTTTTTACATATTTCATACCATACCAGGAACCTTCCCTATGTTGGGTTTGGGACTTAAAGTGGAAGGTGAAACTACATACTGGAGTATGTCTGTATGTGATTTTACATAAACATGTATAATGATATCAATGAGTATATTGATCTGTCCATGTGCACACATATGTATGTAAGTGGTAAGACAAGTCCATATATATATTAATATATGCATGAGTGTCCATATATAGTGTTGATACATGGATATGCTATTCTCAACCCTAACTTCATGTCCTTATTATTGAAATACTTTGATTCAATTGGATCCTGCAAATAATATATATGGTGGTTGTCTAATCCTTATGCAGAGTTTGACCACCTCCTGTACTTACACCTTAGAACCATCATGGCATCTGATGTGGCTTTTTAAACCAGACAATGTTTTGAAAAGACACCAACATAGACTGCATATCTGATTTGGACCACCAAGAGCTGCAGTTAAGTTATGATCTTTGTGGATCTTACAATGTCTTTTGAGGCCTCCATTAGATTTGCAGACCTTCTGGCATACATTGCATTAAAAGGTGTGTACAGACATATAGGCAGAATAGTTGGTAGAGATTCGTTTTCCATGGGTTTGCAAATGAGATTTGAGCCCAGCAAAAGAAAGGCATGGTCTGTCACGAACTGTGCACACAAAAAGGTCATTGCCATTCACCTTCTTGATCTTAACATACTTCTTTAAATTTCTCTTGAGTGTTGCATGCATTATCCTGGCCTCTTCAAACGCTTTCACTCCTCTCCACATTTTTGTTTGCTATCCAGCTTGATACAAAGCAAGGGTTTCTTTGTCCTCTGGATCCATTCCAAGTGACTTCATGGTAGTCCTTATGCCGTCCTTAAAAATATTTTAGGTTTACACCGATAGCGTTTCCTCTCTGCAAGCTCAACATAAAACAACTGTTTAGGTGTGTGTTCATCTACCATTCGAACAATATGGCCACACCATCTCATTTGGCTTTTCAAAATCATAGCTTTAATTCAGGTGATGCCTGAAGATGCAAGGATATCTGTGTTTGGAAAAACCTAAGAGACTTACAACAGGACAAATGCATTACTATCAAAGAAGCTGACAAAGGTAGTACTGTAGTCCTAATGAACACAGATTTTTACAAACACCTAGCACTCTCCTTACTAAACGACAACTCCTTGTATGAAATTATCACCAACTATAAACAACAAAAAACTCTCAAAGACCTCACCACCCTTATACTCCAGCAAGGTCAAGGACTCACGGACAAAGAAAAGGATTACATCACTAATTTCAAATGCAAGCCCAGCCTCTTCTATGGCCTCCCTAAAATCCATAAGAACAAATCTATCACCGAAGCTTGCAAACTCTCCTCTGAAATCTACATCAACATCAAGGCACCGGAAGATTTAAAACTAAGACCCATTATAGCAGGCACCTCCTGCGAAACACATCGCTTAAGCAATTTCTTGGACATTCTTTTGAAACCTTTCCTAAGTCACTTCAAAAGTTTCATCAGAGATGATCTTGACATGCTCAATCACCTCCCGAAAACAACAAACGAGGAGTCACTCTTGGTTTCTTTTGACGTGGTCAACCTTTAGACAAATATCCCTCATGAATATGCTATTGAGGCAATTAAATTCTGGCTGCACAAACACCCAGAAACATTTCTTAATCGCATCAACACAACCTTCATTATAGAATCACTTAAGTTCATTCTGACCAACAATTACTTCCTGTTTGCAGACACATACTTTCGCCAAAAATGTGGTATCGCGATGGGTACTAAAGTTGCACCAGTCCTTGCGAACCTCATAATGGGTTGTTTTGAATTATCACTATATGAAATCTCACGCCAGA
>NC_142928.1:114605157-114707657 GCF_046866305.1 Octopus bimaculoides | reverse complement strand
CATAAATGGGATATACTAATACTATATTTGCATACACATGCATAAACTAAGAATATGCATAAGAAACTAATAAATTATGGTAACTAATGAATTTATATACAATTATAAATATTTACGGGTGAAAAAAGTATTCGTACAGAATAAATTTATGAGTTTCTATGCCACAAAATACTGTTAAAATATTTTTTTTTATATTAGAACTTTCTCGTTTGTTCCAATAATCGTATCAGTAGTCATTTTTAAGTGTCAAAACGCTAGATTCTTCATTCAGCACTGAGACAACATAATGTCGTAATAATGGCGAAAAGTAAAGAACTCGCAAATTCAGTGAAAAACTTAATTATTGAACAGTGAAAAGCAGGTAAAAGTTACAGGAAAATATCAGAGACCCTTTGTATTCAATTTTCTACCATATCTTCATTTATCCAAAGATATAAAAAATAGGGAACTGCTGAAAATAGAATAAGATCCGTGCACCACGCACGATTTCCCCTAGATCTTTAAAGAAAAATGAAGCGAAGAATCGAAAAGAACGCAATGATCAGGGACTAGTGTTACACTACGAACAATCAGCATGTTCAGAATGAACTGAAGTCACGCTCTCCCAGAAAAGCTCCGCTGTTGACTAAAAGGCAGAGAGATGCCCGTTTAAAATTTGTTTATGATCATAAAGATAAATCTGATATATTCTGCAAAAATGTTCTATGGACAGACGTATCGAAAATTGACTTGTTTGGACGAAATTTTCGTAGCCATGTTTGGAGGAATGATGGTACCGCCTATTCGACGAAAAACACAATTCATTGCAAAAATGAAAAGTATCTTAATGTGGGAAAAGACACAAAAAAAACACTAAATTTTCATTCGCAAAAATCTTTGTTTTTCATGCTTATGTGCAACTTTGCCACAAATTTTGTGATTTCAGTGAACTCTTTGATAAATATAATCTTCTTATCAATAATCTAACTGATATTAAACAAGTAGATTTCAAAATGAAAATTATTCTCTGTTTTGCTACAAACTTTGTGATTTCAGTGAACTCTTTGATAAATATAATCTTCTTATCAATCATCTAACTTATATTAACCCATTAGATTTCAAAATGAAAAGTGTTTCTTGCAAAAATGAAAAGTATCTTAATGTCTGAAAAGACACCAAAAAAACACGAAATTTTCATTTGCAAAATTTGTCTGTTTTCCATGCTTATTTGCAACTTTGTGTGATTCTCTGTTTTGCAACAAATTTTGTGATTTCAGTGAACTCTTTGATAAATACAATCTTCTCATCAATCATCTAACTTATATTAGATTTCACAATGAAAAGTGTTTCTTGCAAAAATAAAAAGTATCTTAATGTCTGTAAAGACACGATGAAAACACGAAATTTTCATTTGCAAAATCATTCTATTTTTCATGATAATTTGCAACTTTGTGTGATTTTCTGTTTTGCCACAAATTTTGTGATTTCAATGAACACTTTGCCACAAATTTTGTGGTTTCATGGTTATTTTCAAAATTTTATGAGTTTCAGTTTTGTGAAAATGGTTGTGACTTCGGTGAACTCTTTGATAAATATAATGTTTTCATCAACCATCTAGCCTATATTAACCCATTAGATTTCAAAATGAAAAGTGTTTCTTGCAAAAATTAAAAGTATCTTAATGTGAGAAAAACAGGATAAAACACGAAATTTTCATTTGAAAAATTTTTCCATTTTTCATGCTTATTTGCAAATTTTTGTGACTTTCTGTTTTGCCACAAAATTTCTGATTTTTGTGAATTCTTTGATAAATATAATTTCATCAATCATCTAACTTATATGAACCCATTAGATTTCAAAATAGAAAGTGTTTCTTGGAAAAAGGAAAAGTATCTTAATGTGTGAAAAACAGTAAAAATCACGAAATTTTCATTTGCAAAATTTTTCTGTTTTTCATGCTCATTTGCAACTTTTTTGTAACTTTCTGTTCTGCCACAAGTTTTGTGATTTCAGTGAACACTTTGATAAATATAATCTTCTCATCAATCATCTAACTTATATTAACCCATTAGATTTCAAAATGAAAAGTGCTTTTCTCAAATATGAAAAGTATCTTAATGTGTGAAAAGACACGAAAATATCACGAAATTTTCATTTGCAAAATATTTTTGTTTTTCATGCTTATTTGCAGCATTTTCTTACTTTCTGTTTTGCCATAAATGTTCTGATTTCAGTGAACTCTTTGATAAATATAATCTCCTAATCAATCATCTAACTTATATCAACCAATTAGATTTCAAAATGAAAAGTATCTTAATGTGTGAAAAGACAGGAAAATATCACGAAATTTTCATTTGCAAAATCTTTCTGTTTTTCATGCTCATTTGCAACTTCTTGTGACTTTCTGTTTTGCCACAAATTTTCTGATTTCAGTGAACTCTGATAAATATAATCTCCTCATCAATCATCTAACTTATATTAACCCATTAGATTTCAAAATGAAAAGTGTTTCTTGCAAAAATGAAAAGTATTTTAATGTGTAAAAAGACAAGGAAAAAACACGAAATTTTCATTTTCAAAATCTTTCTGTTTTTCATACTTATTTGCAAATTTTTGCGACTTTCTGTTTTGCCATAAATTTTGTGATTTCAGTGAACTCTGATAAATATAATCTCCTAATCAATCATCTAACTTATATCAACCAATTAGATTTCAAAATGAAAAGTGTTTCTTGCAAATCTGAAAAGTATCTTAATGTTTGAAAAGACACAAAAATACACGAAATTTTCATTTGCAAAATCATTCTATTTTTCATGATCATTTGCAACTTTTTGTGATTTTCTGTTTTGCCACAAATTTTGTGATTTCAGTAAACACTTTGATAAATATTATCTTCTTATCAATCATCTAACTGATATTAAACAAGTAGATTTCAAAATGAAAATTATTCTCTGTTTTGCTACAAACTTTGTGATTTCAGTGAACTCTTTGATAAATATAATCTTCTTATCAATCATCTAACTTATATTAACCCATTAGATTTCAAAATGAAAAGTGTTTCTTGCAAAAATGAAAAGTATCTTAATGTCTGAAAAGACACCAAAAAAACACGAAATTTTCATTTGCAAAATTTGTCTGTTTTCCATGCTTATTTGCAACTTTGTGTGATTCTCTGTTTTGCAACAAATTTTGTGATTTCAGTGAACTCTTTGATAAATACAATCTTCTCATCAATCATCTAACTTATATTAGATTTCACAATGAAAAGTGTTTCTTGCAAAAATAAAAAGTATCTTAATGTCTGTAAAGACACGATGAAAACACGAAATTTTCATTTGCAAAATCATTCTATTTTTCATGATAATTTGCAACTTTGTGTGATTTTCTGTTTTGCCACAAATTTTGTGATTTCAATGAACACTTTGCCACAAATTTTGTGGTTTCATGGTTATTTTCAAAATTTTATGAGTTTCAGTTTTGTGAAAATGGTTGTGACTTCGGTGAACTCTTTGATAAATATAATGTTTTCATCAACCATCTAGCCTATATTAACCCATTAGATTTCAAAATGAAAAGTGTTTCTTGCAAAAATTAAAAGTATCTTAATGTGAGAAAAACAGGATAAAACACGAAATTTTCATTTGAAAAATTTTTCCATTTTTCATGCTTATTTGCAAATTTTTGTGACTTTCTGTTTTGCCACAAAATTTCTGATTTTTGTGAATTCTTTGATAAATATAATTTCATCAATCATCTAACTTATATGAACCCATTAGATTTCAAAATAGAAAGTGTTTCTTGGAAAAAGGAAAAGTATCTTAATGTGTGAAAAACAGTAAAAATCACGAAATTTTCATTTGCAAAATTTTTCTGTTTTTCATGCTCATTTGCAACTTTTTTGTAACTTTCTGTTCTGCCACAAGTTTTGTGATTTCAGTGAACACTTTGATAAATATAATCTTCTCATCAATCATCTAACTTATATTAACCCATTAGATTTCAAAATGAAAAGTGCTTTTCTCAAATATGAAAAGTATCTTAATGTGTGAAAAGACACGAAAATATCACGAAATTTTCATTTGCAAAATATTTTTGTTTTTCATGCTTATTTGCAGCATTTTCTTACTTTCTGTTTTGCCATAAATGTTCTGATTTCAGTGAACTCTTTGATAAATATAATCTCCTAATCAATCATCTAACTTATATCAACCAATTAGATTTCAAAATGAAAAGTATCTTAATGTGTGAAAAGACAGGAAAATATCACGAAATTTTCATTTGCAAAATCTTTCTGTTTTTCATGCTCATTTGCAACTTCTTGTGACTTTCTGTTTTGCCACAAATTTTCTGATTTCAGTGAACTCTGATAAATATAATCTCCTCATCAATCATCTAACTTATATTAACCCATTAGATTTCAAAATGAAAAGTGTTTCTTGCAAAAATGAAAAGTATTTTAATGTGTAAAAAGACAAGGAAAAAACACGAAATTTTCATTTTCAAAATCTTTCTGTTTTTCATACTTATTTGCAAATTTTTGCGACTTTCTGTTTTGCCATAAATTTTGTGATTTCAGTGAACTCTGATAAATATAATCTCCTAATCAATCATCTAACTTATATCAACCAATTAGATTTCAAAATGAAAAGTGTTTCTTGCAAATCTGAAAAGTATCTTAATGTTTGAAAAGACACAAAAATACACGAAATTTTCATTTGCAAAATCATTCTATTTTTCATGATCATTTGCAACTTTTTGTGATTTTCTGTTTTGCCACAAATTTTGTGATTTCAGTAAACACTTTGATAAATATTATCTTCTTATCAATCATCTAACTGATATTAACCAATTAGATTTCAAAATGAAAAGTGTTTCTTGAAAAAATGAAAAGTATCTTAATGTGTCAAAAGACACGAAAAAAACACGAACTTTTCATTTGCAAAATCATTCTATTTTTCATGATTAGTTGCAACTTTTTGTGATTTTCTGTTTTGCCACAAATTTTGTGATTTCAATGAACACTTTGCCACAAATTTTGTGATTTCATGGTTATTTTCAAAATGTTGTGAGTTTCAGTTTTGTGAGAATGGTTGTGACTTCGGTGAACTCTTTGAGAAATATAGTGTTTTCATCAACCATCTAGCCTATATTAACCCATTAGATTTCAGAATGAAAAGTGTTTCTTGCAAAAATTAAAAGTATCCTAATGTGTGAAAAGACAGTAAAAATCACGAAATTTTCATTTGCAAAATTTTTCTGTTTTTTCATGCTCATTTGCAACTTTTTTGTGACTTTCTGTTCTGCCACAAATTTTGTGATTTCAGTGAACTCTTTGATAAATATAATCTTCTCATCAATCATCTAACTTATATTAACCCATTAGATTTCAAAATGAAAAGTGTTTCTTGCAAAAATGAAAAGTATCTTAATGTCTGATAAGACACCAAAAAAACACGAAATTTTCATTTGAAAAATTTGTCTGTTTTACATACTTATTTACAACTTTTTGTGACTTTCTGCTTTGCCACAAATTTTGCGATTTCAGTGAACTCTTTGATAAATATAATCTTCTCATCAATCATCTAACTTATAATGTCTGTAAAGACACGAAGAAAACACGAAATTTTCTTTTGCAAAATATTTCTGTTTTTCATGCTCATTTGCAACTTTTTGTGACTTTCTGTTTTGCCACAAATTTTCTGGTTTCAATGAACTCTTTGATAAATATAATCTCCTCATCAATCATCTAACTTATATTAACCCATTAGATTTCAAAATGAAAAGTGTTTCTTGCAAAAATGAAAAGTACTTTAACGTGTGAAAAGACAAGGAAAATATCACGAAATTTTCATTTGCAAAATATTTTTGTTTTTCATGCTTATTTGTAACTTTTTGTGACTTTCTGTTTTGCCACAAATTTTGTGATTTCAGTGAACTCTTTGATAAATATAATCTCCTCATCAAACATCTAAGTTATATTAACCCATTAGATTTCAAAATGAAAAGTATCTTAATGTGTTAAAAGACAGGAAAATATCAAGAAATTTTCATTTGCAAAATCTTTCTGTTTTTCATGCTTATTTGCAACTTCTTGTGATTTTCTGTTTTGCCACAAATTTTGTGATTTCAGTGAACTCTTTGATAAATATTATCTTCTCATCAATCATCTAACGTATATTAACCCTTTAGATTTCAAAATGAAAAGTGTTTCTTGCAAAAATGAAAAGTATTTTAATGTGTGAAAAGACAAGGAAAAAACACGAAATTTTCATTTTCAAAATCTTTCTGTTTTTCATACTTATTTGCAACTTTTTGTGCCTTTCTGCTTTGCCACAAATTTTGTGATTTCAGTGAACTCTTTGATAAATATAATCTTCTCATCAATCATCTAACTTATATTAACCCATTAGATTTCAAAATGAAAAGTGTTTCTTGCAAATCTGAAAAGTATCTTAAAGTGTGAAAAGACACGAAAAAAACCACGAAATTTTTATTTGCAAAATTTTTCTGTTTTTCATGCTGATTTGCAGCTGTTTTGAGTGTCTGTTTTGCTACAAATTTTGTGATTTCAGTGAACTCATCTATTTATAATGTTACATGCCTTTTGTAACATTTAAAGTTGTTGGATTTATTCCAGTTTATAAGATTTTTTTTCATTGTGTTTATATTTTGCATTTGTTATATAATATCTAAAAAAGATTTTTCTAAATTATTCAACAACGTTTCTGTTTTCTTGCTATAAATAGTATCTCTACTTGATTATTCTGTCCGTCTATTGTATTTGAAAGTTTATTCTAAATGCTTAACTAATCTTATCTTATATATAATAAAATGCAGTGTGTTTCTCATCACTTACAATGGACAATAGAAACTAAAACAACGGATTGGAGATGCTAAAAGCAGGTGAAAATCGTTGGGATTTTAATCAGAATGAAACTAAATTTTTATCATAAATTTCTTTTATCAATTTCACGAGCACATAAATATATATGAATTTAAATATTAAACGTTTTTGTTTTTAAAAGTATTTCTGCTCACATAACATTTATCAATTATATATATATTCTTTCATGCTTGCCTTTATGAAACTAACCCTTCTTTTTTCCAAGTAAAGGATAACACATGCACACATGTATATGTATTTGTAGACAATTATGCAAATTATTCTTGAGTTCTATATACAGAATATATATGGATGTATATGTGAATACAGAGAAGGCAATGTGTGTGTGTACATATGTGTGCTCGTATGTGTATGTATAAGGCTGTGTGGTAAGGTGTTTGCTTCCCTACCATATGGTTGTGGTGACCAAAACCTTCATTAAATGTTAAAGAAACTTGTTATTTGTATCTATATCTGTGTGTGTGTGTGTTTATATTTCTATCTGTGTTAGTCTATCAGAACTGTTTGACAGCTAGTACTGATTTGCTTACATCTCCGTAACCAAGTAGTTTGGCAAAATAGAAGCTGCTAGAATAAGTACAAGGTTGAAAAAATAAGTATTGTGATCAACTCGTTCATTTAAAAACTACAAGCATGTTGCAGTACTGTCATATGAGGATAGGTAAGGTAATGAGAATCTACTACAATGCATTCTTCTCAAACATCTTGTAGGTCCTTCCTTTACAGAGTTACCAGGAGTTATTTATTCATTAGATAATCATATTTTCATTATTAAACGGTTGGAGATGGGTGTACATTAAATATCCTATCCTCAATTGCTAGCATTTTATTGCACAGTATGTCTAACATGTTTAGTTAGTTAATAAGGTTGTGCAAGACAAACAGCATGGTCACAGTCAAATGATTGAAACAAGTAAAATATAACATCTATGTGTGTGTGTGTGTGTGTGTGTGTGTGTGTGTGCATGCGTGTGTACACGTGTGTGTACACGTGCATGTGTGCATGCATGTGTGTATGTACACACACACACAAACACATGCATGCACAAGCGTGGATACACACTTCAAGCATCTTCTACTATCGCCTAGGGCCGACCAGAGCCCTGTGTTTAGATTTGATAGACTGAAAGTGAAAGTAGCCATATGTATGTATATACATATGCGTGTATGTACATGGGTAGGTAGGAATGTATACATCTATATGTATGTAAGTAAATACAGATACATTTATACATAAAAGCACATGTGTATATATCTTTTACTTGTTTCAGTCATTTGACTGTGGCCATACTGGAACACTGTCTTGAAAGGTTTTAGCTGAACAGATCAATACTAGGACTTATTAATTTTTGAAACTAGTATTACATGTAAGTATGTATGTATGTATGTATGTGTAGAAAAATGGCAGAATTGGTTTTCGGTTATATTGTTGCCTTTCCTCTTTTTGATGTCAATATAGTACTGAGTACAAAGATTTGGGTTTGATATAAGCACTTAAACTTATGAAGATAGCATCGTAGTGCAATGAGTGAAATTGTGAAAAGAATATCATATCAGTTACCCTATATCTTGTGATATAATGGTGTGTCTCAGTAACATCTGTTAACACAAGGTTAAAGGCTAATAAAATCAATATACCTCAAACCCAGATTCAATTGTAGTGAAAAATTTTAATTATCCTGTATAATACAACTCAAAGGAAGTAGATGTCATTAAGAGGCAAAGACATAGTGAAACAGACCATCTGGCAAAATTGTAATGAAATGATCATTACTAGGTAAGTACTTTTATTTTCTTGTCAATTATGTTAAACTCTCACTGGAAATAAAATACTTTCAGAACTAATACTCAATTATTACTAATGACTAACACAAATGTCATTAATTTTGTTTTAATGAATCTTTATAGCAAAAAATATCATATATTAAACTTGTAGCAACAAACAAACTCCACCAAGTATCCATTTGCTGGATTTCTCTTTAGTCTTCAAGTTGAATGTCCATACAAATGTTGGGCCTCGTTGTTTAGTTTTGTACACAGGACACTGATAAATATTCTTTGTTTCTTGTCTATCTACTGGAATAGCTTTGAGGAAAACAATTGGCAACATAGGTGTGAGTTCTTTCAATAGAGACTCTCCAATCATCCCAGTTTGTGTGTCCCACCTGGCTCCTTCCATAAAAAGGCCATGTATAAATGCTCCTTCCCTAGGAGGTCCAGCCATGTCATCGCGACATTTCTTAGTGACATCACACTGAATACACATTTTATCTAGAGGCCATTCATTTTTACGAGCCATCTGTTGCATAATTGCAGTAAGAAAAGATTGGGGGTTAAAGAATCCAGCCAACCAAACAGCAGCTGGTAGCTGAAAATCAGAAACCCAACCTTCTAATTCTTTAACACGTTGGATTAGATCTGCATACCAAGCAGTCAAAGTATATAAAGAAGGATATGCACGATTGGCCCATCCATTTGGTACTTGATCCATATACAAAGCATTACTTAAATCTTCCATGTCAGAGGTGATTGTCAATTCTCCCTATTAGCAAAAAAAAAAGTATTAAAAAAATTGATTTTAAAAAAAAGGAAGCAAAAATAATGTTCATTAGTAATTCTGTTATGGTTTTGTTAGCAATGAAATATGCATATATTTTCTCTGTTTCAAGAAATACAATCAAATACAGACACAAGCAAGCTATACTATCCATTCTATCATACTTATCTGATAAAGAATGTTTTTTCAACTCAAATCCTACTGAAGATAACTTTCTTTTACCTGTCTAGGTTTGATGAAATATCAGACCAAATTGGATTCTCAGTACTTGATTAGTTCATGACCCAACATTAATCTTATTCCTGACACTAACATTGATGAGTCTGCTTTTAAATTTCACTAGCTTTCTGCAGATAACAAAAAATTAAATCTTTAAATTAAGGACTATTTAAGGGTGTGATATGGGGGAAAAAAGCACAATTCAGTTACCTCGCAGGTTCCCTCACAGCATCAATCCTTTCCAGCTGGAATATATTTGTGAGAGACTGAGCCACCTTACCTCTAGCCAGAACCTAATAACAAATTCCCTCAACTCAAGTAGCCATACATATATGTCCTGTATGACAACCCCAAAGTGAAAAAGGCCCACACTAGACCTGCTTCCACTAACTCCTCTGCTTCTGGCAAGGTCCTTCAGCCATATGTGTAACATCACTCACACTATACTTCTGGTTCAACATGCCCCTCTGATCTCAAAGATCACCTCAATCCATGTCAAAATCTGTCAACCTCCTCCTCTTATGGCTGAGGATCTTGCTAGAAGAAGAGGAGTGAAGGAGGTCACATGAGTGGAAGCAGGACTAGAGTGAGCCTTTGTCCCCTTGTCCACCTTTCTCAGAATAGATTCAAGGACTGTCACCATGATCTTTGTTGAATTCAGCCTGAAACCCAGCCTGGTCTTGATATTTCTATAATTTCTCAAACATGTGTAGATGCAGTTATGCCAACTTGAAGTCAACGATTGTGGAAAGACCTGTCATCTATTTCCATTACTGCAATGTTTCCCTTCAGATGTTGGTAACATATCGTACCACTTGTGTTGTATGATTTGTAGGTATTCAGCTTTTGAAAGTTGAATACCACCCTGACCTAGTCTTTTGTTGATTGCAAGGGATTACAAGGGATTAAAATACTTTCCTTGATCCATCTCACCACCACTCCCTTGAACTCACTCCTGGCACTCCTTTCAGGTTTTGCTGATAACAACTTACCCTATTACTTCAACACTTAGGGCGTCCTTTCCAGCAAAACTCAACCACTGAACGCAGCCTGAAAATCCTTGTCTATGATGATGTATGCAACACAGTTCTCTCCAGGGCTCTCCCCATTCTCCTGTTGCAAACTCACAGTGCATGGTGTTACCATATGTAACCCTGTTGTCACTAACTGTGACACCTCCTAGGTGGTTGATTGTATCCATGTCCATGATGGACATGGATATGATCATCCACCGACGAGGTGTCACATCAGCACCATCAAGGAGGTGTCACCACAATTCCTGGCAGCCTTATTGTTGCTTCTGACACCACCATCTCCACTTCACTACTACCTCTACATATGATCCCACTGCCATCAGCTGCCCTTACACTACTCATCTTGTTCCCCATTTTCGGATCACTAAGGTCATTATACAGCCTGTGTCCATGAGATCTTTTAACACCTTCCCCTAACTGTAAGCAGCAACTGTACAAGCACATATCCTTGCTTGAATGGAGAATTGGTGAGGCAGTAGTCTCCTTTTAATCATTTCTCTGGCTGCAGTTGCTGCCCACTTGCACCAGTAGCAAATCAATTTGGGTTTCAGTTCCTTGCAGTCCTTCACCATGTGCAAACCCAGACATCTAAAATATGGGCCTCTCCTGGACCTATGATACATATTTTTTTAAAGTGGTAGGATACTATTTCCTATAAAGGACATGGTGCAATTGTTGAAGCAGAGTTTTAGCATATTAGCCAGAACTCTAATGCAATCTTGTTCTCTATTCTCTCAGCCTTTACTTTCCTAAGAAAAACAAAAACAAAAAAAGGAGAAAATTTTACCTTAAGACCAAGATCCAGTTCTTTGAGTGTACGTTTTATTTCTGATAGCAGCAAATTCATCCGTTCACATTCCTGGAAAGCCACAACAACATAAGGGGTTCTCTCTTCGACTGGAACCTTCCCCATTAATTCTGCCATTATAAATTCATCTGGAAGTTTCTCAGTCATCTCATCAAGGATAATTTTCACCTTAATAGATCGAAAATGTGCTAGTTTTAACAAATGGTAAATATTCTTTTATATATTTGTTTTTGCTATTTCATTATTAAAAATAAACTTACTTTGTATTTAGTTTTTTGTATAATTGAAATGTATGAGAGTTATGTACTAGAGCCATGGATAATTAAATTTATGGGTTACTGCAGAAATAGCCTATAAGTTTGCAGTTTCTATCCTGCCATGATCACTGGTTCATGTTCATAGCCAATATATCAACTTCTCTGAGGTCTAGTTCTCTGAACTATTTACATAGGGTAAACAACATTAGGTCTATAAAACAGAGGAGTCATTGGATCTTCTGCTGAGTTTGAGTTATAACTGAATCATTATCTCTGCAACCATACTTTTAATTCAATTGGTACTCAAAAATGGTTGCAAATGGTTGAAAAATGGTTGAAAAAATAATCAAGTAGGGTATAGAGGTAGTGCTACAAAGCCAAGAAAGAAATGCTAGTTCATTTTGCCATAGTTCTAAATTCATATCTTGCTTAGGTCTCTTTTACTTTTTTCTTGTTGTCATACCAATACAAGTGCTATAAACAGAATAAATTGTTTGCCAATTGATAAGCTAATGTTGACTGAATTTGAAAGAAAAAAAACAGGAGCAGTGATATTCAAGCAATGAGTAAAATGTGAACTGACCCAAACTAGGCACTGACATTAGATCAGGAGCTAACTTTCTATTCAACAATATAGAATTTCAGAGTTTTAGTTGCATACTAGAGCTATACTGATTTGCTTTGTCACCCAAATCACATGAAAATGTTTTAACATATGGATTTCTGAACATACCTTTTCTTCTTTACTAATTCCAGCACCTCCAGCAGTACCTGAATCTTGTGGTTGCATTTCAAAAACAGTTTTAAAAAGATGTTCCGATGTACTAGTGAGAAATTCAATTTCAGCATTTGGATGCAATCCATAAAGGTAAGGACTTTCTGGAGGCAGTATTTCATCTATGTATGCATGATAACCTTTATAGTCAGAATTGGGTGGTATTGGAAAACCAGGAGCCAAAAATAATTCTGAGCTCAACTAAAAACAAAAATATTGCATGTCCAGTATATCAGTTTTACTTTTTTTTTAAATGTATTCTAAATGATGAAACAAAATTAAAACAATTATATTAAGATGTTCTAAAAAATGGATTGATGCTCAGTAATAAATCTTTTAGTTTTGATGATGAAATTATGTGAAGATCTCTAGGATTTTATTCTTCTCAAAAAAATGAAAAGGGTATTCTGTATGATTTGCAGTGGGTTCTCATGACCTCAGCTATCCTTATATGAATAATGATGTAAAAACACACTTTTCATACATTGCTCATACACTATCTAAAATATTGTGAGTAAAGCAAATGAGTTGTATTTTGAATATAAATTGTGCCTTAGGGTAGTTTGACCCCTTTTATCTAGGTCATTTGGGACACCACTTAATTATAAGAGCAAGTCTTTGATGATAGGGTACCAGACAGCAAAACATAGAGTCAGCAATTACAATCATGAAGAACACCTAAAGACTAATGCCTTTTCTGATAAGTTTCACTTCACAAAGGACCCCACAACACACTCCAAATAAGTTTCACTTCCATAGGACCCCACAGCACACTCCAAATTTAGTAACATGATGCTTGATCTAGATTTTCACATGCTAAGGTTCAACTCAGCACTGTAAGCCATCAAAACATTGTTGAATGTAATGCTACCACCACTCAGTGGTGAACTATATTTGTCACAAGAAAGTAGAAAGATCAAAATTGATATAGTTACAATGCATTATATTTGAGAGAAAAACTTTGAGTTCATGTCTGGTTGTTCTGTACCTCATTAATTCATCCCTGCACGTTCTTGTAATTAGAATTCCTGGATGTTTTATGCTTCATTATCAATGTACATTTCATATCTCAAACACATCTCAGTGTGAGCAATTTAATAAAAAAAATTTGATTAGCATGTTGCAGTACTGTCATATGAGGATAGGTAAGGTAATGAGAATCTACTACAATGCATTCTTCTCAAACATCTTGCAGGTCCTTCCTTTACAGGGTTACCAGGAGTTATTTATTCATTAGATAATCATATTTTCATTATTAAACGGTTGGAGATGGGTGTACATTAAATATCCTATCCTCAATTGCTAGCATTTTTTGCACAGTATGTCTAACATGTTTAGTTAGTTAATAAGGTTGTGCAAGACAAACATTTATGATTATTATTATTATTATAATTACTAAGATTATTATTGTTTATGACAACACTTACCAGTTAGAACAGATAAACAATAAAAATGGAACTTTAAGCAACAAGGCAAAGTCAAAGTTTCTTTTGGCTTTGCCTTATTGCTAAAAGAAATTATTCCTATTGTTCAAATGATCAGTCAAACTCCAAAGAATTTCAGACTAAAGTAGGGACACATTATGAGTTTGTTACAAAAACATTGATAATGAAAAACAGCTGCAATTAAGAATCCAGGCTAAGGATTCTGCTTGGAAGGTGCTTATCTTCAGTCTATGGCATTTTCCATTTACATAAATGACTGACCTCTATTTTTTAAGCAGCATTAAAAAAAAACACACACAACGGTGAGTTAAATATAGTGAGTTGAAAACTTTCATCTACTGAGATTATCAACCAAAATATCTTCCCTGATATCTCTAAAAACATTAGGGAAGATAACTCCAATAAAATCAACTGATAAAAATTTTTCGACAGTGTACATAAGGTGTATATTGATGCAAAGTAAGATGATATAAAAACTTACATTTTGGGCTGTACTCCAGTGAATGTACTCCATTCCTTTTGGAGTATGCCATACAAAACATTAATATCTATTTTATTTAATTCATGTTAACAATAACCCTCACTAGCCTAATAATCTATTTACTATATGACAGCATTAACCTCTTTCAATAATCATTCTTACATCATTATTTCAAATATCAACACAAATTATACAACAAGAATTTGAACAAAGGGTGACTATTGCATTTTCTTTTCTCTTATCTTTAATCTTAACTTCTTAGAGAACTCAGGAAAGATAACATAAACCCTCTTATTATGTTAGTGCCAAAACAAACAAAACCATGCACCATAAAATATCAAGATCATACTATACTACATACCATATCAGGATGCATGTATACTTCCAAATATGTTCTACATAGTCTTCGGTCCCAGTCATCTGTAATGTGGCCACCATACATAATCTCTCCAAAAAGATAACGAAGATCTTCCCAGGGGACTTTATTGTTGGCCTCAAGATAGTTATAAAGCACATTGACACTGATTGTCAGGTCACCAACATTAAATGGATAAGATCTGTTCCAGCCTTGAGGTCCAAACTTCCTTCTTTCTTGAACAACAGCATGAAAATAACAGAGGACGAAGAGAATGCTTTTAAATTCAGTTTCCCGGGCACACATTTCAAGGGTCTCCTGTAGAATACACAACACATGAAACCAAATTGAATACAAACGAAATATTTCATTATTTCATGATATATTTCAAGGACCTGCTACTAGCATATGTGTGTGTGTGCATGTGTAAAAAAAACAAAATAGAAACACGATATAGTTATGAAGTACATGTACAAATATAAGGCAAATATACAATATATATTTTATCTTTTATGGGTTTCAGAGACTATGGCCACCTTGAAGGATTTTAGTTGAACTAATTAACCCCAGAACTTATTTTTTTAAACCTGGTACTGACGTCTACAGGCAGAACAACAGTGGCTACACTTCTCTCCATTGGGCTACAGGGATGGAGGAATAGAAAGATTGAATTGCAGTCTTATTAAAGAATGAAATTAGAATATATATGTGAGTGTGTGTGTGCATGTTATATATAATGTCAAGTATTGGTGGGGGACAAACACAGACACAAAGACACACACAGATATATGAATGCATGCGCATATATATATATACTAGCAGTATAGCCCGGCGCTGCCCAGGATTAAGCTAGGATTATTAAGTGATCAAGTGCTTTATTTCAAACCAAAATAAGTAACATCGACATCAGATTTGAGCGAAATCCGTTGAAATTGGTTTGGCTGAAAATGGTTTGCTGGCAATTTGATTGGGAAATCTCATAAGGAATCGGTTTATTGGGTATGTGATTTTTGAATGCATCAAAAAGTTCTCAGTGGATATACTCTCTTTTGTAGCTGTCAGTGCTGCCACTACTATGCTGAACAATCAACAAACATAGGAACTACAGCTATGTGATAAATTAAGCTTGTGGGTGCGCTCAACAGCACCACAAATCTACATGAAAGAAATGATGTGATAAGGGGGTGGACTGCAGCATTCATGGACAGGTGAATACTATGCTGCTCATCATTTTCCATTGCTCTTGCTGTACATGCAGCATTTTGTGATTGTCTAATTGAGGTCTCATGTGATGATTCATTTGCTCTCCTTTTCATTTTCTCAGCTTGGAGACATTATATCAAATATTACATAATAAACTAAGATGACAATTGTACATTAATAATGAAATGTCAATGAAATAAAGGTAAATGATATCAATACCTAAGAAAATTTTAAGAAATACGTACACTTCAGAAGTTATGCGGGTTTACACGCAGACACAATCTGAGTTTTATATATACAGTAATCCCTTGTCATATCATGGTTCACCTATTGTGGTTTATTATTTAAGCTTACGTTGATTCTTCTGTGGTGTTGTTTTGCATTTATAATAAAAAAGATATATACAAATTCTAAAAATAATTTTAAAAAATATACAGTACAGTACTGTTTCTACTTTGCAGATTTTCACCTATCATGGGGTTTTTTTGGAATGTAACACTCAAGATAGTCAAGGGATTGTTGTTCTGTACAGGGAGTTATTCAAGGTGGCCATAGTCTCTGAAACCCATAAAAGGGAGTGTGGTTGTCTCAAAAAGAAGATCGGGTTTCAGTTGCATAGGATCTCCTTGATTGTGTCAAGAATTGTCATAAGAGGTGACAAATCATGGGTCTATGACAATGACCTGGAAACCAAGGCCTGAAAGGAATCCCACTTGAACAAGATTTCAAAACATTGAAAAATTCAAGAAAATGTAATAAGGCAACTGTCTACTATCCCCAAAATGGAGCTCTGAGAAGGCTTCCATCAACAGAAATGAAGCTGGATAAAGTAGGTGGCTTCAGGAGGGGCCTACTATGAAGGAGATTAAATGCTGAATCGATTGTAGTTTTGTTTTTATAGCACCAGTACCAGTAAGTTTTGATCAGACCTCATATTGATTTCTGCCAAAGGTTGCAGTTATGCTGGAGCACAGCCTTTCAGTGTGATTGGGTTTCTTTTCTGTATTGTTTCTGGTGAAGTGATGAGTTTGATGGAACTACTCTTCTTTGTTTCCTGTCGTGATGTGGGTTTATCTGGTTTCTCAGATAAAAATTTGTCCAGACATTCTTTGAAAACTTTCACTTTTGTACCTCACAAATCTCTGAGGCTGTTTGGCAGAATATTGAATAGCTGTGAAACCCAAGCTATTACAGTATTGGGCCCTTATTATAGATGGAGAAGATGGGAGCTTTGGTATTATGCAGTGCTATCCTGTTTGGTTGCTAGTATAGTTTCAGTTTCAAATTTAGGAGCTAGACCTTCCAAAATCTTTCATATGCATATAACTAGTTTTCCAGAGATATCAAGGTCATGTAGTTTGTAATCAACATTGTCAAAGGTCTTGGCAAAGTCAAAATATATCACATCCATATTTTAGTGGTTGATATGCTGTTTCAGTACTCAGTAGTTGTGTGAGCCAGCTTCTCACTGGATGGAAGCAATGTTGTGTGTTTGTAAGCAAGTTATTTTCTTCCAGGATCATGACCAGCTTCCTTCTGACAATGCGTTCCATGACCTTGCTAACATGTGAGGTCAGAGAGATAGGCCTGTAATTTTTAGTGTCTGCTTTGCTTCCTCCTTTATGGTCAGGGCATCTTTATTCAACATTTTTGGAAGTTTATCACATGCAGAGAAACTCTGAAAAAGTATCTGTAGTGAATTTGCAAGAGTTTTCTTGCAAGTCTTTAAAAGAAGCAGAAATTGCTGCATTTGAGCTCGTCTCATCACTGGCTGATATTACAGCTTCCTCCTTTATGTTGACGTAATCGATGCTTGCCTCTTTCCCAGGTAGATCTGCAATGTTGAAGAACTCATCAAGCTTTCTTTGCATACTTTCCAGTGGAGAGGTAAAGATACTTTGAAATTGTTTATTCACTTATACTGCTGGAGTCAGCAATTAATAAGCTGTCTTCTTCAAACAATGGCCCAATCTTGGAGTGCACCAAGGCAGATTCTTTCACAAACTTTTTATATTTTCCTCAGCCATACTAAATCCTGACTCTTAAGGTTAATATCCTTCAGGACAGAGTCTAGTACAGTTCAGTAATCCTTGTACAGCTGTTTCAAGATCAGCTTGTCTATGACAAGTGCCAAGCTCTTGGTTAGCACCTTGTCCAAAATCTTTAATTCTGCATTGAGCAGAGTGATGGGCCTGAAATTCTCTATCACATCCCCCTTGTTTGGGACCTTTCTCAACAGTGCCACCACCCCTCAACAAACAAAAGCAGGGATTCTCCCATTTTGCTGCCAGTTGCAGTAGATGTCCGCCAAGAGGTCTGCAAACAAGTCTGGCATTGAAGTGTAAAGCTTGTAGGGTAGACCTTCCAAACCTGGTGATCTACCTCTTGTGCAACTTTTCATCCAGGCAGATATCGCTTTTTTGTAGCACTCCACCTTGTTCACCAAGAGTTGCGGCAGACTGTCCAGGTACACACCAAAGTCTGTACCATTGTCCGTCCCACCGCTTGTCCTGAACAGTCAAGCAAAGTGCTGCTGAAAGGCCATTCACATCCGTTTCGGTTTGAAATCTCGTGCCCGTTCAGGTCCATCAAAGACCGAATGGTCACCTTATTATCACGTTTCGCCTCTGCCACATGGGCCCATCAAACGGCCTTAGTCCCCTCCCTGCTTACCGAATGTGCCTTAGCTCTGACAATGCAGCCTTCATGTTTGGCATCGAAGTCTTGGTCAAGGGCTAACCTAGCCACCAACACGTCAGTTGCAATGTCTGTCCTAAGAGCCACATCTAGTTTTCTAATTAAATCCTGCTCTGTTTTCTTTTGTTCTACAGCTAGAGCCTTACTAAACCTAATCGATTCTGCTCTAATTGCCCTGTTGAGAGCAAATCACCAGCTGTTGTTGACGATTACCCCTGTCAATGCCTGCTTAACTAATAAACTAATCTGGTCTCTGTAAGCTTTACATGTGTTTAGCTTCCAGTAACTGGGACCCTGTCTATGGAGCCTATCTAAGTCAACCGTACAGATCATGAATTTGTGGTCTGAGTAGCCGACTATGTGGAATTGTAGACACCCTATGCTGTCCTTATCCGATGGCCTACAGAAAACTCTAAGTATGATCTAGACGACCCAATTCGATTAGTCCAAGCGCACATTGGCACATTCAGGTTGTCTAGTCAATAGCTGTCAGACAGCTTAAAGTGTCTGAGCAGGTTGGTGAGGCTTTTGCACCCCTCTCTCCTATCAGATGCTCCCACACCCACCTGATCGAAACATTTGTCTAAGACAGCATTCCATTTCCCAACTAGCACTAAAGTGAGATACATGCCCAGGAAAACCTCCAAACGCTTGAAATAATACAACTGCCCTGCCCCTGTCGGAGCGTAGGCAGCCACCAGTCTGAAGGCACCACCGTCACTACTGTTCACATCCAGGACTGCCAACTTACCCTCTGGACCCAGGAAGACTGCCTTTATTTTCAAATCCTTTCCGAAATAGCACCACAGAACCACCACTGCCCGCTCCCAGAGAACCTGGTTTTGCTAATGGTTGCTACATCCACACTGTAAGACCTCAGGTCATTTAAGAGGTGACCTTGTTTCCAAGGTAACCCGAGGCCTGTCACATTTATGTTACCGATTCTGAGCACAACCATGTTTCAAAAAGATTTATGCAGGAGAAAAAAGCTCTACTTACTGTCAGTGTCTGGTGGGGTGGCTCCATTATGCTTTTGTGTGGGTATTTCCACCAGATTTTTGTAAAGTTTTTTTTGAGAAACTTTTCCCGAGCGACTTATTTGTTTTTTATTTCATAGTTTTCATTAGATATTTTGAAACTGAGTATGTGTGCTGGTGGTGTGTTGTGTGTGGGTATGACAAAATCTGCCATTGTAGTGTCTGAGTTTTCTTTCAAGTATGTGACAAGGTGTTTATTGCTGTGATGTTTGTATTGGTGGTGGTGGTGTCTGTGTGTGTTGTAATTTGTGTTGGTGTTTGCAGTGGTAGTGCTGGAGAAAGTGTTGTTGAATGTTGTGAGTGCATGCTGTTGCTATTGTTGTTGGGAAGCTCTACTTTCTTGCGCCTCCCCAGTTTGTCAGTTGTTTCTTTACACTTCTTCTTTCTTTTCTTTTTCGGTGGCACTGTGTGCCACTCCCCTTTCTTACTATCAGTGCTTGCACTGTCCGAGTTGATTTGGTCGGGAAAGGATGTCTTTGGGGTCCATTTCAGTATTTTGTAATGCAGTTTTATGTTGATGTTGTTGTTGGTATTATTTCTGTTGAAAGTGGTGTTGATAGTATATTTATACTGTCCAGTGTCATCTTTGTTGGTGTTGGTCTGGTGATGGTTGGAGGTGGTGTCGCTTTTAGTGGTGGTGTGGTAGCTTTTGGTTTCTGCTTCTGCTGCATCTCCTGTTGTTGCTGCTGCTGCTGCTGCTGCACTGGAGATGTCTCTGGAGACTTCTTTCTTCTGTCCACCTCCATTCTTTCCTTATAAATGGGGCAATCTACTTTTAAATGCTTTTCACTGCTGCAGAGGTAGCACTTTGGTCTTTGTCCCTCTACAGCAACATGCAGCCTTGTGCCATATGGCAAATTTATAGAGTCAGGTATGGCATTTATGCTTTCTTGTTCAATTTGAACCAGAAGCTGCATACCCATACCTGACCAGCTTTGGCTGTGCAATTTGTGTACTTCCAAAATAGTGGCAGTGTCTTCTATGTTGAAGAGGATAGCTGCCACTAGCAACACATATTTAGTTTGGGCGGCACTTGTTCAATTTTTATCTTGGTTACGTGCTGACCAAGGTATGTTGGCATGAGCAGCAAATCCTCAGCTTTCAGGGGTGTTGTAGAATGCTGTTTTGCATCCTCTTCAATTGGGAAGCGAACTTCTACAGTTCCAAAATGCCTCCCCTTGGTTACAAAAGATTTTTTTTACCTCATATGGGCTTGAGTGCTATCTCCAACTGCTGTGGAGTTGCCCCTTCTATTTTTTTATGTTTGACATTAAAGATTTTATAAATTATCATCCTTCTGTTGGTTTCCTGTATTAGTTGTTGTGGAGTGTTAAGGAAGACATTGTTTCCATCCTTCTTTAACTACTTTGCGTTTTTTATTTCGTCCATTGTAACATTGATTTCTTCTGAACTTTGCTTTGCTGCAGATGTGAAACCATTACATTGGTTTTTGTTGTTGGTCCTGGTGGTGTTGCTTGTGTTAGTTTCTTTGGTGGTCATGTTGTTATTCTTCTCTTCCTCCTTCTCCGGTGGTGAGAAGTGGTGGTTAGAGCAGGGAAATGCACATTTGAAAGGAGGTCCAAAGAACAGCTTTCATTGTCTTCAGTAGCGCTGCATGAGGTGGAACGCTGTTTTACTTTATCTTCTTTGCATTTACGACGCGAATTGGGTGGAGCATATTCATATTTGATGTACGACTTGTCTTGTCGTCTGTTAACAGAGGGTGTGGTGGACAAAGAAGAGAACAGTTTACTGTTCTCTTCATTTTGGCAAAATTTAACAGGTTTCAAAACAAAATTTGAAATTTTAAAATGAAAGATTTCCTTTTGTACCCCCCAAAAAACACCCCTTTTTTAAATTTAATTTTTTTTCTATGTACCCCCCGTTTTTGGCTACAGAGAATATGAATCTGCAAAAAAAAACTGGCAAAAATTGGCTTCATGAAATTACCCCCCCACTCTCCCCAAATTCTTCATTTTTAACTTTTTTCAGCATTTTTTTTTCAAAATATGTGGAAAAATATGAAGATTATGGTTCTGAAAAAAAATTTCCAAAAATTTTTCTACTTAGGGTTAGAGTTAGGGTTGGGGTTTTAGTGTTAGGTTTACAGAAAAAGTGAAAAAATGAAGAAATTGGTGGGGAGTAAGAGAGGGTAAAAAAATTTTTAAATTCCAATTTTTGGCATTTTCCCAGAATCTCCGTATCTGAAAACGTGGGTTTTTAGCAAAAAAAGTCTTTCCAAATTCACCCCTAAAAGGGGAAAATTCTGCATAACCGATTAGCTCAGCAAGAGTCCAGTTGGCTTGGCTGCACAAATATTCATAAGATTAAGTTGTTTAAACAATATTTCCAATAAAAATTGGCCAAAAACTTCTGGAGCTCCTGGAGACACGTCCGTCCACTAATAATAATAATAATAAAAATAATAATAATAATAATAGTAACATTGAAAAATACCTTAGGAATGAGAACCCAGGTTCGAAATTTCCCCAAGACCCCTGATGAAGACTGGAGGGTATATCAACTGAAACGTTATTATATATATATATATGTGGCTATGTGGTAAGAAGCTTGCTTCTCAACCACATGGTTTCGGGTTCAGTCCCACTGCGTGGTACTTTGGGCAAGTGTTTTCTGCTATAGCCTTGGGCTGACCAAAGCCTTGTGAGTGGATTTGGCAGACGGAAACTGAAAGAAGCCTGTCGTATATATATATATATATATATATATGTATATGTATATGTTTGTGTGTCTGTGTTTGTCCCCCCACCATCGCTTGACAACTGATGTTGGTGTGCTTATGTCCCTGTAACTTAGCGCTTCAGCAAAAGAGATATATACACAGACAAGGAAATAATTTTATTCTCAAACGCAGGGTGATGCTAAATATATATATATATATATATATATATATATATAATATTAGGGACAAAATCCAAAATTACAGGTAAAAACTCAATTAAAATCAATTTATAAAAAATTAAAATTAAATTGAGCTTTACAGAGTAAAACTATATATTTATATTTCGTTTTTGGATTTGGTTTGCAAGATTTTTTATGTGATCTCGTGTGTTGAAGAATATTCAGTTGTGTCTGGGGAGAGTCATTTTCTTATCATGCCTCAAAATTTAACACACTCACCGTTAAAATTTCCACTTATTATTTTTATTTTCCTAAAATTTCCGTTGCGTCTTGCAACCTTTTCAATAGTCTTGACTCTGTCCGTTATTCACTTTGCGTTCTGTTTTTGCCTTTTTTTTGTTTTTGCGCATGCGTGTGTCTCAGTGTGTGTGTATATATGCATGTATGTGTGCATGTGTGTGTATGTATGTCTGTGTGTGTGTGCATATGTATATATGTATGTATGTGTGTGTATGTACATATGTATGTATGTGTGTATATGTATGTATGTACCTCTGTCTCTTCGTGTGTGCGTGTGTGTGTGCTTTGCTGCTATATATATATATTTATATATATATATATATATATATATATATATATATATATATAAAATACACTTTATTGAAATACAAAAGTTTCCCTAAAGTTAAACACAGGTGCAGGAGTGACTGTGTGGTAAGTAGCTTCCTTACCAACCACATGGTTCTGGGTTCAGTCCCACTGCATGGAACCAAAGCCTTGTGAGTGGATTTGGTAGATGGAAACTGAAAGAAGCCTGTCGTATATGTGTGTGTGTGTGTGTGTTTGTGTGTCTGTACTTATCCCCTTAACATTGCTTGACAACCGATGCTGGTGTGCTTATGTCCCCATAACCTAGTGGTTCGGCAAAAGAGACTGACAGAATAAGTACTAGGCTTACAAAGAATAAGTCCTGGGGTTGATTTGTTCAACTAAAGGTGGTTCTCCAGCATGGCCACGATCAAATGACTGAAACAAGTAAAAGAATATACACACATGCACATACATACACACATATACATCATATACACAAACATATATATATATATATATATATATATATATATATGCATACATACACACATGCACACATACATAAATATACACATATATACACAGCTTGGTGCAAGTTGATTGGGAACCTGGGGCTCACCAAAATTGTTCCCGATTGGGCCCTGCACCTCCTAAGGCCAGCCTTGATCATCAAGGCAAGAATTAGTAATCACTACCCTAGCTTTAAATCTCAAGTGAAAACTAACAGTACTTCCTATTCTAGACTCATTCATAACCTCAAACATAACTTAGTTGTATACAGTATAAAATGGTCCATAGTTACCCATTGCCAAACTGCATAGTGGTTATAACAACAAATGCAACTTCTACATTGCAGAAATCATATCTATTATACAATGCAGTGGATGCATTAATGAACAAAGTGACTTTATTCTAAATTGGAAACACAAATTATGCAACATATTCTTATGGTACAAATGAGTGTCTCACCCCAATAATTCCCCAGCTAATCCTCTTATATCCCTTCTACTTTAAATTCTTCTATATATCTATAACTGTTACCTTTCAGTGCTTTTTTTAAAAATATATTTCCTTTATTTTGTGGTCTCTTTATGTTCTCCACTTTGCATGTGAGAGTGTGCAGGTGTGTGCATTTGATTGTTTTGCTTCTTAAAACCTTTGTTTTTTATTTTGTTCTTTCAGCTTCACCACTCATTTTAACTCAGAACTGTAGTGAGTTAACTTGGGATTCCCAAGTAATTAAAATATTCTTCGCCTGATGAATAGCTTAGCTGAATATGCCTCGTTGAATAATTATTACATCAGAAGATTAGCTAGCTAAGAAACATATGTAGCATGGATTTTACCAGTTTCACTCCCACACTTCATTTTTTTATTTGCATTCATAGCAACTCTAGTTGTGAGCAGAAATTTTTGGTTTATCAAGTTTCCTAAATAAGGAAATTTGATAGGGGAAAAAGTGTGTAACCTTCAACACCAATAAATTGTTATGTACCTGACCATACACTATAAACTTTTTGTTTTCTCTCCCTGCCACAAACTGCTTGAAGCTTACTAACTTCTTACACTTGGATCCCTGGATCTTACTCTTATGTATCGACAAACGTACACACATATATATATAGTTGTGTGTGTGTGTATATCATCATCATCATCAACATTGTTTAACGTCCATTTTCCATGCTGGCATGGGTTGGACGGTTTGACTGGGGACTGGCAAGCCAGGAGGCCGCACCAGGCTCTAATGCTGCTACAGCTAGATGCCCTTCCTAAGGCCAACCACTCCCAGAGTGTAGTGGGTGCTTTTTACATGCCACCAGCTCAGGAGCTAGTTATGTGGCACTGGCATCAGTCATGTTTGGATGGTGCTTTTTACGTGCTACCAGCACAAGAGCCAGTGGGATGGGGGGGGGGCTGGCATCGACCACGTTTGGATGATGCTTCTTACATGCCACTTGCAATGACCCACGCATGAATGGTGCTTATTGTGTGCCACCAGCAGGAGAGCCAGTCAGGCAACACTGGCATCAGCCACAACTACAATTTCCATTTTTGATTTTGATTTCATTGAGATTCTGATATATATATAATATATATATATATATATATATATATATATATATATATATATATATATATATATATATATATATATATATAGTAGCATACCTGTGTTGTCAAAAATGTCGACAGTTTTACTGATGATAAAAAAGCACATCAACATAATGAGAAAAACCATTGATAAATATCATCAATTAGTAAATATATGCACATACACAGAATTGAAGCACTTGAAGAATCAGAGACAGTTATAATGTCTCAGTTGAGAATATCGCCCACATAATGCATATGTATATATATGCGTATGTATATATGTAGATATACATATATCAATGCTCGTGCTGCCTGACTGGCGGCACCCATACTGGTGGCATGTAAAAAGCACCATTCAAGCATGGCCGATGCCGGTACTGCCAGACTGGCTCCTATGCTAGTGGGATGTAAAAGCACCCACAATACTCTCAGAGTAGTTGGCATTAGGAAGGGCATCCATCTGTAGAAACTTTGTCAAATCAGAATGGAGCCTGGTGCAGCCTCCTGGCTTGCCAGTTCTTAGTCAAACCGTCCAGCCCAAGCTAGCATGGAAAGTGGACATCACAATCATCAGCATATAAGAGTTCTCTAATGACTGAAGTAAAAAGTGTCATTTTGAATTTCAGTCTGGTCAGATTAAAAACATTCCCTGTTGTTTGATATTTTATGTAAATACCCTCCTCAGAGTTTTCAAAAGCATGTGACAACACAACAGCAAAATATATTGCAGAGGGTGGGTGCATCAAGGTCTCCTTGCTTTACTCCATTTTCCATGGCAAAAGATTCAGAGAGCCTACCACCAAAACTAACTCGAGCTTTCATATTTTGATGCAAAGCCCTGATCATGTTTACAAATTTTTCTGGGCAACCTATTTTTGCTAGAATTAGCCACAGAGCATTTCAATTAACAGTATCAAATGTTTTGCTCAAATCAACAAAGCAATGGTAAAGGGCTAGATTCTGTTCAATGCACTTTTCTTTTAATTGTTTGATAGTAAGACACAATCAGCTGTGCCTCTGAAGGAGTGAAAACCACACTGAGACTCAGACACCATATTTGAAACTATGAAGGTATTTAAACGTTCTAACAGAGGCAAAAGTGAAATCCCACGAAAATTACCACACAGATCCTTTGGCCCTGCTTTATACAAGGAGACTAAAATGGCATCAATCCAGTCTTGAGGCACTTTCTCAGTTCTCCAACAGTGACAAATTAATATATTTAAGAGTTCAAGCATTTTGTCACCCCCATATTTCAAGACTTCTGCACAGATTCCATCAGACCCTGGAGACTTATTGTTATTCAGCTTATTCACAGCTAAATAAATGCTATTTAGAGTTGGTTTAAATGCCATCTCTTCTATAACTGGAAGGTGTTCGATTTTTTCTATCATCCTCCTGTCAGCAGATGATGATCTATTCAAAAGTCCCAGAAAAATGTTCTACCCAGTGCTTATGAATAAAAGCAGTGTCAGTCAGAAGCAAACGTCCATTTGCTGTTCTCACTGGAACTATTGAAGAAGATTTTGAGCCATACAAACCCTTGCTATCATTTCAATCAACTACTTCTTGTGCCCCTTTTGCTCTATCATTCCACCATTCCTGTTTAATTTTTCTTAGAGCAGTCAGCACTTTCCCTTTCAGTTTTCTGAGTTGGAGTTCAAGGACTGAGAAAGAAGTATATTGCCTAAGTTTTGTTGTAGATCATGAATTTCTGCTGATTTATCTGAGAACCAGTCACTGAACTCACATGATTTAAATCCCATTGATGAACTTACAGCCTGAAATACTTTTGTTTTGAAATCTTCCCATAGACTGTTTGGGTAAAGGTTGATACATTCTATATCATCATGGAATCTTTGCAAGTTGCTTGGTAATTTGAAGTTTGCAACATGATGCTATATTACTGGTAAGGCAACTTCAGGAGATAAACCTCTGTACTTGGTTTTTGTTGACTTGGAGAAAGCCTTTGACAAGGTCCCTTAATCCCTTATCTGGTGGTCAATGTGGAAACTGGGGATAGACGAGTGGTTGGCAAGAGCTGTACAAGCCCTGCACAGGGATGCTGTCAGTAAGGCGAGGGTTGGCAATGAGTATAGGGAAGAATTATGGGTTAAAGTAAGGGTTCATCAAGGATCAGTCCTTAGCTCCCTCTTATTCATCATAGTCCTCCATGCAATAGCAGAGGAATTCAAGACAGGCTACCCTATGCTGATGACCTTGCTCTAGTAGCCGAGTCACTGCCAGAACTAACGACGAAGTTTAGGGTGTGGAAGCAAGGTCTAGAATCGAAGAGCTTTAGGGTTAACCTAGCTAAAACCAAAGTCTTAGTAAGTAGGAAGCCAGACAAATCACAAACCCCTTCAGGTAGATGGCCCTGCTTGATCTGTAGAAAAGGCATAGATAGAAACTCCATACGATGTACCTGGTGCATATCAAAGGAAGGTTAACCAGGAAGATAGTTTTTGTGTGTGGCAGATGCACAAGGGCAATAAACACTGAAGATGTACAGAAAACAGATTCCATTACATGCCAGGGGGAAAAACTAGAAGTAGTTGATAGCTTCTGTTACCTAGGCGACCAAGTCTGTAGTGGCGGTGGTTGCTCTGAAAGTGTAGCGGCTAGAATAAGAATAGCCTGGGCAAGTTCAGGGAGCTCCTACCTCTGCTGGCAACTGAGGGCCTCTTGCTCAGGATGAAAGGTAGACTGTATGATGCATACGTGTGAACTGCCATGTTACACAGCAGTGAAACATGGGCCATGACTGCTGAGGACAAACATAGGCTTGAAAGAATGAGAGAAAAGTTGGACATAAGAAGTATCAAATGTGGTGTGCAAGTGAGATGATTGTGCTGGTGTGGTTACGTGTTATGTATGGATGAGGACAGCTGTGTGATGAAGTGTCACACCCTAACTGTGGAAGTGGTAGACTCAGGAAGACATGGGATGAGGTGATGAAGCATGACTTTTGAATCTTGGGCCTCACAGAGGTAATGACAGGCAAGACCTTTGAAGATATTCTGTGATTGAGAAGACCTGGCAACTAAAGTGAGATCACAGTCATGGCCGATGCCAGTGTTGCATGTCCAGCCCATTTAAGAGTACCCTTGATGCTTTGGACAATATGATATGCTTGAGAAGACCAAAATCGTAGCTGTGGCCATGGGATGAGGTGATGAAGCATGACTTTTGAATCTTGGGCCTCACAGAGGCAATGACAGGCAAATCCCACCTAACATCCACAGAAGGAAGAGCTGCCAAAATATAATTTGGTTTGCTTCTGCCCCTCTTCCTCCTCAAGGAAAAAATGGGTGTAGGTTTCTTAGGCTAGTAGATAAGCACTTTACATAGTCAGTTAGGTATGGATGAATATTCAACAGACACAATGACAGTAGCCATCACCAATAGAATGCTGATAACAGCTCCAACAGCAACAACGATGGCTATAGCAGTACCAACATTGCTACCGATGATGTCCTCTCTACCAACAATGCCAACACCAATAACAATAGCAACAGCAGAAGGACATGATAAGTTGGAGAAAAGTTGGTGGGCATCTTGCAAAGAACCATGTACAATCCTGATCTACCGATTGTATGAAACATCATAGTTAGGTCTACAAATGTCACATATAGGGGTTGACTTTGTTCGAGACACTGTTAAAGAGAAAATAACATGTTCATTGCTGAGTGTCTTGGTCTGAAGTAGCACTTACTTTCTGAATGGTGCATATTGCGTGCCACCAGCACAGGAGCCAGTCAGGCAGCACTGGCATCAACCACAACTACAATTTCCATTTGATTGTGATTTGATTTGATTTTGATTTTGATTTACTTGACTCAACAGGTCTCCTGAAGCATGGCATGTTGCCCAACGATCCAAACGTACATTTTAAGTGGGTTGGTGATGCAACACTGGTGTAGGCTATGGCTGTGATCTCACCTTACTTGCTGGGTTTTCTCAATCACAGCATATCTCCAGAGGTCTCGGTCTTTTGTCATTGCCTCTGTGAGGCCTAACGTTTGAAAGTCATACTTCACCACCTTATCCCATGTCTTCCTGGGTATCCCTCTTCCACAGGTTCCTGTCACTGTTAGGGTGTGACACTTCTTGACATAGCTCTCCTCACCCATACACAGCACATGACCAAGAGAGCAGAGTCGTCTCTCTTGCACACCACACCTGTTGTCAGACATAGGGTCTTCCAGCAGCCACCCTCTTAACCCAGGGCAGCACTACCTCCTCCAGGCACTTGATGTAAGCCTCCGTGTTGAGTCCAAGGCCATGTGGAAAGATGAATGGAGGCATAATGTCAACATTAGTGATCACTCCAAACACCATGATGTTGATTGGATTTTTGATTTGTATCACTCTCGGTACAAGTTTGTAATGGTACATGTTTGTATTGGAGCTTCCTACATGAATGCCAAGCAGTACAGCATGTTGTTTCCAAATTTCTGGCAGAGTGAATGTCAGATTTGTCAGTCAACAGTGTCTTTCTGTTTGAAGAAAATAGGAATAACACCATGCTATTGAGGACCATACACTTTCTTGAGGCCGTCATAAAAGGTTTTAGAATCCTTTCTGTTTGCAGCTTTTAGGAGTTCAGTAGCCTTGAAAGATCACCAAGCCTCTTTCATCTGTCTCAAAGCACTTTGGACCTGGCCTGTGCATTTCTTGTAGGTATTCTCTTTTCTTATCATTTATCCATGTTTTGTGAGAGCTGTGCATTTTATCTATAAATTGTTGGACATCTGTGAACCAATCTTGATGTGTATGAATAGGAAGTCCAAGAACCTCTACAGATGTAGAGTGTGTTGTATCAAACAGAGCCTTCCAAGATGATTCTATGTCATCATTGATATCAACAGTGTTGAGTGCAGTGGCCAACTTGATAGAGAGCTCAGCCTAGTTTTCAGCAGTTTTCAAAGGCAGAACATTAATGTGCTTAGGCACTGATGACTTTTGTAGTCTTGTGTGTTTCAGATGGAGTGTAGCCTTACTACAGAGAAGAGAATAGTCAGAGAGGTAGCAGGTGCTATGAAAGGAATGTGTAATGTACCTCGTTTCTTAGTGATATCATAGTCTATGAGATGTCAATCCTTAGATCTAGGATGCATCCAGGTTATATTAAGTTTATCCCTATGGTGACAATTGGAGATGACATCACGGAGTTGGTTGTAAAATTCATCCTTTTCCTGATCAGTGCTGGCCATGGTTGGGGCATAGCAACTGACAAGCATAGCTCAAATGTTATGATCGAGTTTCAATGTTAGTGTCATAATGCGATCAGAAATATCTTTGGGTAGAGAAAGAAGGGATCTAGCTATTTCTGTTTTGATGGTAAAACCATCACTAGAGTGGCGTGGCTTGTCTTCATTTCTTCCACACCAGAAAAATATGTATCCACCTTTACTTTCTTCAAACTGTGATGATCCTGCAAGACAAGTTTCACTGAGTGCAGCGATGTCAATGTTGCATTTCTTTAGTTCAAGGACAACCAGTGCTATTTTTTTGTTTTGGTGTCAAGTGACTATTTTGGAGAGTATGCACATTCCAAGAACCAAGGTTAATATTCTTAGATTTTTTTCATGTTTTGGCTGCATTACTGAATAACCAGACAGCTGCAGTGGGCTGCCAAGATTAAGGTGAGTAAGCAATGTTTGGGGTTTGTTTCCTTACCCCTCCCCCTGTTGGGGAAAGCAGTGCTGTGTCTAAATAGACCTGCCTTGTCACCACTGGAGGACATGGGCAGTGCAATTACTCACAAGTTCGGTGCTGGAATGGCCATCACCCAATGGTTGCCGACTGTGTAGAGATCCAGCAAGAGACTTCCAGTGATGTCCTTTACCTGTCCCTGCCACTTTCACTCTCTTGTCAGAGGACTTTTTGAATTTTGCAAGTTGAAGCTGTCATATTGAATGAATAAATGTAATTTGTCAGAAAACCCACATATATGATTTGATGTGAGTGTTGAAGACTTGTGTAGAACCAGCCACACTTTTTGGAAGTAATGATAGCAAGAATATGGTGTGCATACTTGCCACAATACCAAGAACAACATACCTCAGGCTTTTTCCTCAGAGGTTTCCATTTCCTAGATGAGCTGCTATAAACAAGTTGGAGAACCTAGTCTACCCTAGTCAGAGTTTGCTGATGGTACAGCCCTGTTAAGGAGACCCTCAGCAACCAAAGACCTGGTTTTATATCAGAGTTTCCCTCTCCTAGATGGAATGCCTTCACCATCTGCCCAGGGACCAGCAATCCAAGTGGATAGTAGCATTCTAGACAAAGCCATGAAGTATATGAAGACATAGAAAGCCTGTGGCCCGCTAGGAATGGCTGCTGAGATGCTTAAAATATTTGGTGGTCTAGTCACCCATATAATTAATCAGATGGTACTTGAAGGAATCAAGTGATGAAAGTCATGGAGAAGGTCATAACCCAACTAATTAGAAAGAGAGTTAGTATAGATGAGATGCAGTTTGGTTTTGTGCCATGGAGAAGCAGCACCACTGATGCTATATTTCTGGTAAGACATGGAGAAAGCCTTTTACAGGGTTCCCCGATCCCTTATCTGGTGGTCAATGCGGAAACTAGGGATAGATGAGTGGTTAGTGGGAGCTGGACAAGCCATGTACAGGGATGCTGTCAGTAAGGTCAGGGTTGGAAACAAGTACAGTGAAGAATTCTGGGTAGGAGTCCACCAAGGATCAGTCCTCACTCCCCTCTTATTCATCAAAGCCCTCCAGGCAATAACAGAGGAATTCAAGACAGGATGCCCCTGGGAGCTTCTCAATGATGATGACCTATCAGAACTAGAGGAGTTTCAGATATGGAAGCAAGGTCTAGAATCGAAGGGCCTTAGACTCAATCCAGCAAAAACCAAAGTCTTAACAAGTAGGAAGGCAGACAAATCCCAAATCCCTTCAGGTAGATAGCTCTGTTCGAACTGTTGAAAAGGTGTAGGTAGAAACTCCATAAGATGTACCTGGTGTAAGTTATGGGCACTTAAGAGGTGCAGCAGTATCAAAGGGAGGCTAACTGGGAAGGTAGCAGAAAACAGCTTCCGTCACATTCCAGGGGGGAATATTACATGTAGTCGATAGCTTCCGTTACCTAGGTGACCATGTCAGTAGCGGGGGTGGATGCTCTTAGAGAGTAGCAGCTAGAATAAGAATAGCCAGGGCAAAATTCAGAGAGCTCGTGCCTCTGCTGGTGACAAAGAGCCTCTTGCTTAGAGTAAAACGTAGACTTTATGATGCATGTGTGTGGACAGTCATGCTACGTGGCAGTGAAACATGAGCTGTGCTTGATGAGGACAGCTTGCAAGAAATGAATTTAGTATGCTCTGCTAGATGTGTAATGTCAGTGTGCATACACAACAGAGTGTAAGTGCTCTGAGAGAAAAGTTGGACATAAGCATCAGATGTGGTATGCAAGAGACGACTGTGCTTGTATGGTCATGTGTTGCATATGGATGAGGGCAGCTGTGTGAAAAAGTGTCACTCCCTAGCAGAAGAGGAAACCTGTGGAAGAGGTAGATGCAGGAAGACCTGGGATGATGTGCTGAAGTATGACCTTCGAACATTGGGCCACATGGAGGCAATGATGAGTGACCAAGACCTTTGGAGATATGCTGTGCTTGAGAAGACCTGGCAAGCAAAGTGAGAATGTAACCGTGACCTAAGCTTGTGCAGCATAACAGGCCCATTTAAGAGTACCCTTCAACCATTGGGCAATAAACTGCACTTGTGAAGACCTGTTGAGTCAAGTGAAGTCATTGTTATGGGTGATGACATTACCACCTGATAGGCACTTGTGCCAGTGGCACGTAAAAGGCACCATTCGAGCGTGATTGTTGCCAGCACCATTCAAGCGTGGTTGATGCCAGTACCGCCTGACTGGAAGTTATGCCGGTAGTGCATAAAAAGCACCCACTACACTCTCGGAGTGGTTGGCATTAGGAAGGGCATCCTGCTGTAGAAACTGCCAGATCAGATTGGAGCCTGGTACAGCCGTCTGGCTTGCCAGCTCTCATTCAAACCATTCAACTCAGGCCAGCATGGAAAGTGAATGTTAAACGACGACGACGACGATGAGGAATATGGTATTTATTTTTTAAATATATATATATATATATATATGTATGTGATATTTTTATGTATATATGTGTGGTATTTTTATACTTTCTTATATATATGCTTTAAGATTTTTTTCATAATAGTGGAAATTTTTATATAATTATATTTTTCCAAGGTTCCTTTAAATAAGTTTATCGCTTATAGAATTGCTTACCTTTTTTAGAACTTAATCTTTGGTTTTCAGTCAATAGAAAATGTGTACCCCTTCTCAGATGAAATCTGAATTTAATTATGGATTCAATGTTGAATAGTTTTATCAAGATCACATTAATGGTATGCTAGGATGAAGCATTATAAGATTTCTATTTTATATAAAAGTACCCCCCTTTTTTAGGGCTCAAACTGTTTTATCTATCCTTCTTTTCTTGCTTGGTCCTTAAATCCCTTTCTAAATTTTATGATTTAATATACAAAATGTGATAATAAATTAATAATAATATATAAATTTTGCAGAATTTGGATATACATTTCCCCACTGTACCCTAAATACCCACTTAGATCTCATTATGATATCCTTTGTTTTCTATTTTTGGCCCCTTTTAATTGATAATCATAATATACTTTAAATCACCCCTGCACTTCCTCTTTCTGGTTATCACCTAAATACCATTATCTTGCTAGCATCTTCTGAGGTATGTTCTTTTATGTAGACATGGTGAATTTATAGTCACAGTAAGATGGGGTAGGGAAGAGTATCTGACATTAATTAATTTATCACCAGCAGCAAGAGCTTAACAGTCAATTCCCAATGGTTTTTAATTCTAAGGGGATGTAGAGTACTTGCTGTATTGGATCCTTTGATTGTGATAAGGATAAAGATGAATGTAGCTATATCACCACTACTGTTTCTTGACCCCCACCGTTATTTTCTTCTGCCACTCTAAATTATAGTAGGCTTTAAGTATTTTCTCCCTAAGTTCAGTCTACTACAACAGTAGCAGTAAGCATTGTAATTCTTTTATTCTTTAGTTCTGATGAAAAATTTGCTAAAAAATTACAATGGAGTATCCTGTATGTTGAAAACCTATATGGTCTTATGCACCGAGGAGAGCAGTGTATTTCAAATTGATGTAATGCTTGCATTGATTGATTAAATAGAGCTGCTTGAAACAGCCATAATGTGCTAGTACCTGGGCATCCTTGTTACTTATTTGCTTTTTATTCACCTAAGTTGAAGCTGTGTGAACATATTGAACTGACTTAGTGCCTCAACTTAAGTACCTAATTCAACTGAACCTTGGTTATTTCTTATATATATATATTGCATCATCCCAGAAATAATGCAGTATTTTTATAATTCGTTTATTTTTCAAAATCATACACTCTCCTTCATTTTCACTTGTATATGTTGATAAATATTCCTCCAGTACTGTTCTGACTTTGTCTACAGAATTCATGTTTTTTTTCCATCCAAATGATTTTGAAGACTGCAGAATAATCAGACGGGGAAATGTCTGGTGAATATTATGGGTGGGGCATTGTTTCCCATTCAAACTCTCCAGCCTTTGAGATGTCATCATCACTGTATGTGGCCAAGCATCAGACTCAGAAAGTGTGAGAGAAGTCCATTGACCCAATTTACTGACTTTTCCGATGGCACGCAGTAGTTGATAAATGGTTGAATGACCAAATCCAAGCTTCTCTGCTACTTCTTCAACAGTTACAATGGGATTTTGTTCCACCAGGATTTGCAGGACGTTCACGTCAAGCTCTACAGATGTTCCAGGATGAGGCTCACTTTCTAGGCTGTAGTTTCCAGCTCAGTATTTCTGGAACCACCGCTGACACTGGCTTATGTTTCTTGTCTGATCCCCATATATTGCATTAATATTCCTTGCACTTTCCGTAATGTTGTTATCTTTAGTGAACTCATAAAGCAAAGTATGTCGAATATGCTCCTTTGTCACTTCCATTGTAACTTTGAAAAAATAACTGTTGAAATTGAAATTTGCACTAAGAATAAGTACAAGGTAAAATTATTACCTGCTTTTGTAGCAAGTTGATGCAGGTAGTTTGTCCAGAACCCTTCCAAATTTTAGTTCATGCAATTGAAAAAACTGCATTATTTATGAGATAACCCAATATATATTGATGCGACCACCGAAAATACAAATTAATGTTATATCCCTATCTCCCGAGCTGGGTTTTGAAACCGTATTCTGGTTGTTGAGGATAATGGTATTTCCTTTGTCTTGTGAACAAGTACAGCTATTTTTAGCGTAGGAGTGATCGGTGACCCTTTCCGGTCACCAAAAGTTCAGAAAAACAAGTGAGGAATTGTACTGGACTGACCCAGCTTTGGGAGGGGGTAAGGTAGCACTGTAAAGCTAAGGTATTTGTGATAAACAAAGAATTGGCACGAACGGTTGGCCAGAGGAGTGGGCATGAAGCAGTTGGGTACAGGAGTTGGCCGCAGCAGTTGGCATCGAGCAGTTGGCCAGGGAGTTGGATGAAGTGAAGATGTCCTGTAGTTGGATGAAGAATATCAGCCAGTGAAAATGTCCAGCAGTTGATGTGAAGGCTAGCAGCCAACCAAGATGAACAGAGAGACTGACAGACAGAGGCTGAGAAAGAGAGAGCCTATGGTCAGAAAGGAACCAGTCAGCCGATAGGGACTGAAGCAATGAGAGAGAGGGACAGAGAGATGGGACTGTGTGGCAGCCAAAAGATCGTAGTAGTCAGTTGGTCACTACTTCTTGGATTATAGTAGGAGTTTTGAAAGAAAGGAAATTATTACGGTGAAGGTTTGTTCAAATATTCTTTAAAATGTACTTCGTCGTTACATGTGTTAAAAGAACTGTTAACTGTGATGTTAACTTAAAAGAAAAGAAAAGAAAGAACTTTGTGACATGTTGTTAATGGAATAGAAAAACAAAGAAGTGAAAGAACTTTTAATGGACTTGATGTACGAACTCTTGATTGTAAACTTGTGATTATGCAATGTTCTGAAACCTTTGTTAAACGTTATTTGAATTGTTATGCAATGTTTTATTCTGATGTTTTGTTTGATGTGAAAAGAAAGAAAAAAAGTTAGTTCCGCTACCCAACATATGGTCTCCGTGTTATTTCTTCCTCCTCCTTTTGCCTGTTGTCATCATTACGTGCTCCGGCCTGGGCTTAGTCGTGATGAACATCCCGACTCACTGGGCGTCGACGTTCACGCACGCACGAGTTCTCTCTTCGTCGAGGTGCTTCGCGTGCAGGCGTTCGTAACAATATGTATATACATACACATATGCATGAATGTATATTTGTAAATGTATATTTGTTGATAAACATTTTCTATGGCTGGATATCCTTGTCGTCAACCCTAACTTGTGTCCATGTAAAGTAATATTTTCCTGTGGCTGGACTCGACATGTTTTCATGAAAGATGGGAAACAAAGGACATTGCCTGTGTGGTGGGGCAACACTTGCTTACAATAATCACACAATATCAAGAAAAGGAGACACTCATGGTGATTCCTCCATTTTCACAAATAATTGCTATCTCTCAGTGTTTCCTCACTGTCAATGACATTTCTGACTTTCTGTCATTGACCTCTGAGAGGACTATTCAGTCTTGCTGCAGATCTGCATGGTTTGAAGCATAGGTGACAGGTGAAAGTTGTAACTTCCACTGGATTGACTGGATCCCTTTGTGGGATATGATCTTTGTGCACTGCATATGTCTTTTTAGATCTGGAATTGACTTGCAAACTTTTTCACATATTACACTGTTTGACTCATCTGGTTTAGGAGGAAGGACATTGCATACAATTGGTCTTTCATTGGGCTTCAAATGGTTAACACATCCAACCTCTATTGTTTTATGTTCTCATTGAAGTTCTGAAGACAGCTGTTCAGAAGCCAATGATTAGGCTATTTATGCTCAAGGCAAATTTCACAACCTTCCCTTATATGTCTCCTACACTCAACTCTTTCCAGTTCTTTACATTGATTTGCAGTTCCTTCAGGTTATCTTTTACACAGTCTTGGTACCTTTTTCTTAGTTTGTGTTGAAGACACTTTTCAATGTGCAGCTCACCACTGAACAGCTATTTGGAATCCTTTTATCTTCAATACATGCATGATCTGCTCAATGAACCTGAGTTTCTAAGTATAAAATTCACTTAGAAGGTTTTGGTTGGCCAAGGTTATAGTAGGAGACACTTGCCCACAGTACATGCAGTGGGGATGAACCTAGAACCAAGTGGCTTGGAAGCAAGTTTCTTAACTATACAGTTAAGTCTATGCCTAGCTATACCTGTAACTGAAGCAAATGGACTGCAACTAGAAATTGAACCCTAATTAGTTTCAACATATTGGAAGCTTATCTCCTCTTGATCTACAACACATGCCTAAACTAAAAATCAAACAAGCATTTCTTGGGTTTGATTTTTTGTTTTTGACTTTTGCTCTTACATGGAAAGAAAAAAGCACAAAATAAAAACAGAATAAAACAAAATAGTTGCAAAATTCTCAATGATACCTGAGTAAAGTTGTTGAGAGCTTTATGGAGGTTGGCTTGCATTCCTGAGGGTGGCTCATTAATAATTTTGATAGCAGATTCCAGTATGCCATGAGGAATAATGTGAGTGTCAGCAGATGCTGCGGGTTCAGCACTGATAAACACCCGGTAGTTATCATGACTGTCAAGACTATACTGTTCCAATTTTTTTTCGAACTGTGACAACCATTTAGCAACCAAGTGAACATTCTGGAAAGAAAAAAATTATTCTTTCATAAAATAGATATTGGATAGATGAAATAGAATATTATTTTGAATATTTAATTTTCATGACAAAGCCAATACATTAAAAGACAACCAAAAGTAAGGTCAACAGTTTGAATCTGTTACTGATATTGCATCCACAGTTGAACTATTTCTGATAGCTAAACAAGTATAGTAACAAATAAATTCTCTTAGAAAGACATCTAGCACTAAATATCTAGGGGTATAACTAATTACACACTGTACATTTTTTGCTATTTGTCTCTCACTCTTTATCTCCACCCCCACATGCATGCTTACATACATATATATATTAAAAATAAAAGGAAAATGCACTGAAATATTCATGTTAAAAGTATGAGTTAAAATATTTACCCCTCTCTTTCACGCTCATTTATTATTGTCATTTATTCATTTGTTTATCAAATTTTGTCACAGTTTGGCTGACCAAAAACTCTAGGTTATAGCTCTAGTTTGTAGTTAAGAATACAAATGCCTAATTATATCTCATTATTATTATTATTACTATTCTTTCCCACTGGCAGCTTGAGTTTCTTGAATTTTGCTGTTTCACAGAGCACCCACCCATCCTTTCCACCCCCACCACCTGTACCAGAAGTCTTTATCCTCTGACCTCTATTGGATGTCTTTCTCCTGAACACCTCCAAAGGTTTAATGTTCCCCCATCCCTGTTTAGGGTTTATCTCCTATGTAATGTAGTGATTATGTAGTACATAAAATGATGGTGTAGTGTATGCAGGTTGAAGGCTATTATATGTTTTTCAGGTACATGATGCTGCTGTCCCCTATCCAGGGTTTCATGGGCCCACACCATCCACACCCTCAGAGTTGAGACACTTAATGTTGGCACATTGAAAGGTAGGTCTGGTGAAATTGTTGCGATGCTTGGAGATGTGTAGATTTGTGCTGTATCCAAGAAGTAAGGTGCAGAGGAAGTTCTGCTAGGTTCCTCACAGGCAAAGAACATAGGTATAAGATTTTCTGGGTAAGGAACAGTGGACGGTGTCGGGGGCATAGGTATACTTCTTGTGGAGAAATGGGTTGATAAGGTAATCGAGGTAGTCAGAGTCTGTGATAGAATACTTAAGATTAGATTAGTGCTGCAACATGGGTTTGCAACCATTATCTCTGCTTATGCTCCTCAGCCAGGGCTACCCGATGGACAGAAAGACTGATTTTATGACACCCTCTTGCAGACTACCTTATTGACAAATGAGAGGGACCTTCTCTTTGTGGCTGGTGACTTCAATGAGCATATTGGACAACATGCAGGGGGCTTCCATGGTATACATGGTGGCTTTGGTTTTGGTTCCTGCAATGAGGAGGGAACCAGGCTGCTGGATTTCTGCGATGCAAAAGATCTTATGGTTGTTGGATTGGGTAACGAAAATCATGGAGAGCTCATAGCCCAACTAATTAGGGAGTGAGTCAGTTTAGACGAGATGCAGTTTGGGTTTGTGTCAGGGAAAAGCACCACTGATGCTATATTTCTGGTGGTCAATGCAGAAACTAGGGATAGATAAGTGGTTAATGGGAGCTGGACAAGCAATGTACAGGGATGCTGTCAGTAAGGTGAGGGTATCAGTCCTCAGCCCCCTCATTCATCATCGCCCCCCAGGCAATAACAGAGGAATTCAAGACAGGATGCCCCTGGGAGCTTCTCTATGCTGATAACCATCCCTTAATTTCTGAGTCACTATCAGAACTAGAGGAGAAGTTTCAGGTGTGGAAGCAAGGTCTAGAATTGAAGGGCCTTAGAGTCAATCCAGCAAAAACCAAAGTACTAATAAGTAGGAAGGCAGAGAAATCTTAAATCCCTTCAGATAGATGGCCCTGCTTGATCTATAGAAAAGGCATAGATAGAAACTCCATAAGATGTACCCAGTGTAAGCTATAGATACATAGGAGGTGCAGCAATATCCAAGGAAGGCTAACTGGGAAGATAGTTTTTGTGTGTGGCAAATGCTCAGGAGCAATAAACACTGAAAATGTGCAGAAAACAGCTTCCGTCACATTCCAGGGGGGATTATTACATGTAATCGATAGCTTCCGTTACCTAGGTGACCAAGTCAGTAGCAAGGGTGGATGCTCTTAGAGTGTAGCAGCTAGAATAAGAATAGCCGGGGCAAAGTTCAGAGAGCTCCTACCTCTGCTGGTGACAAAGAGCCTCTTGCTAAGAGTAAAAGACAGTCTGTATGACGCATGTGTGCAAACAGCTATGCTACATGGCAGTGAAACATGGGCTGTGCTTGCTGAGGACAGCTTGCAAGAAATGAATTTAGTATGCTCTGCTGGATGTGTAATGTCAGTGTGCATACACAACAGAGTGTAAGCGCCCTGAGAGAAAAGCTGGACATAAGCATCAGATGTGGTATGCATGAGACGACTGTGCTTGTATGGTTATGTGTTGCATATGGATGAGGACAGCTGTGTGCAAAAGTGTCACACCCTAGCAGTAGAGGTAGACCCAGGAAGACCTGGGATGAGGTGGTGAAGTATGACCTTCAAACATTGGGTCACGTGGAGGCGATGATGAGTGATTAAGCCCTTTGGAGATATGCTGTGCTTGACAAGACCCAGCAAGCCAAGTGGGATTGTAACCATGGCCTATACTAGTGCAGCATAATTAGTCCATTTAAGAGTACCCTTCAATTATTGGGCAATAAGCTGTGCTTGCGAAGACCTGTTGAGTCAAGTGAAATCATTGTCATGGCCAATGCCAGTACAGTCTAACTGGCACCTTTGCTGGTGGAATGTAAAAAGTACCATTCGAGTGTGGTCGATGCCAGTACTGCCTGACTGGTCCCGTGCTGGTGGCATGTAAAAACCACCATTCAAGCGTGGTCATTGCCAGTGCCACCTGACTGGCTCCTGTGCTGGTGGCACATAGAAAGCACCATTGAAGCCACTACTACCTGACTGGCTCTCATGTCAGGGGCACATAAAAAGCACCCATTTCACTCTCGGAGTGGTTGGCGTTAGGAAGGGCATCCAGCTGTAGAAACTTTGCCAGATCAGATTGGTAACTGGTACAGCCATCTGGCTTGCCAGTCCTCAGTCAAACCATCCAACCAATGCCGACATGGAAAGTGGACGCTAAATGACGATGATGATGATGAACTGGTTTCACTCATTTGGATAATCATGACTGAACAGTTAGTGATGATGTTATAATTCCATGTTACCATTCCATTAGTTGTTATTTGATATTGGTGACATTAGATAATTCAGTATAGTTGAAACATGTATTCTGTGGATATTAGAAAACCTAAGGTGTTGCCACTGAGATGAAGAAAAAACATTCTATTGTTCTCTTACATGAGCAGAAACTATGATGTACTATCAAAAAGTTCACGGACTAGTTGTGTAGTGTGCCAACAGATGGCATAGTTGCATGCACAGTGAGAGAGCTAGCAGTGACCTTCATGAGGCAGTGTGCTAAGTGACATCACTGTGTTTACTTCTCAAGTTGTGAAATTTGTGTTTTTGTGATCATGTGTATGCTAAAGTTTGTGATTTTGTTATGGACAGGAACAAAGAGCCAATGCAAAATTTTGTGTTAAACTTGGGGAGTCTGCTAGAGAGATATAGATCATGCTTTGGCAAGCTTATGGTGACAAGGTAATGGGTTGTACTCAATGTTTTGAAAGACATAGGTGTTTCAAAAGCAGAAGAATGTCTCTGTAATATGAGCAATCTGAAAGACCTGCCACAAGCATCCCCACCACCGGAAATGTGGTACTGTGCATCGAGAATTCATCCTCCAGGGTTGGACTGTCAATGAAGAGTTCTACTGCAACGTTTTGAATCATTTGGGGGAGGATATTTGGTGAAAGCAACTGGATCTGTGGAGCACAAAGAATTGGATTCTCCACAACAACATTGCGCCCTGTCACTGAGCTCTCCTCACTCGCGAATCTTTCACCCAAAACAACATGATATCACTTCTGCACCTGCCCTATTCACCAGATTTACCACCTGTGGACTTCCATCTCTTCCCCAAGATGAAAATGCAGTTCAAAGGTCACTGTTTTAACATTGTTGTCAAGATCCAGAGTGTATTGCAGAAGGTCCTCAGCTTGCTTATGGAAAACGCTTTCCAGGCCAAATTCCAAAAGTGGGTGGAACGCTGAGGCTGGTGCATTGCTGTCCAAGGTGACTATTTTGAAGGAGATGATGCTAAAACTTAGGCAAATACGTTTCTTTTATTAAATATAACTAGTCCTGAAACTTTTTGATACCACATTGTAATTGGGAATCTTTCTACATCTCTGTTTTGGAATAATTATCCTTTTTCAGAGATGTTTCACTATTCTTCAGTTACCAAGAAAATTGCATATCTTGTCAGAATATAATGCTTCCCTAATTTACATTGTAATACATCAACTGGCCACAAAATAGATCTAGGAATATATTGTATAAAAGATCATGGGTAAGGCCAGAACAATGCGAAGTAAATGCAAGGCAAATCTCAAGAAAACAAATATATGGAAAGCAATTAAAGAGGCTGGTGAAGAAAATCTGAACAGGATTAAGCTAATCCACCCACACGGTTTAGCTTAATGGTTCAGAGCACCGTGATGTGTAATCACAGAGGTGTGAGTTCGAGTCACATAGCCGGCCACCAACACTTTTTTCTGTAAAATAGGGGTAGCTTATCCTGTTCAGGCTATATTATTAGCATTATCCTGCATTTGAGAATTTAAAATTACTTCTTTAACTTTCTAAGACACCTCTACGCTTCTAAAGCAAACTTTGTTTCTTTGCTTAGGTTCATCATAATTTGAATTTATATATATTGTTATTGGAGAGTCATTCTGTTTTAATGCCTTATTAATTAACACACTCACCAATTCAATTTCCACTCATTTTTTTCTAAAATTTTTGTTGCTTCTTGTAACCTCTTCAATAGTTTTTGACTCTGTATATATATATATATATATATATATATATATATATATATATATACACACACACACACACACACACACACACACACATTATATATACATTTATATATCAAGACATATAGTCATTTACTAATTGGGAACTCATAAATAAAGATATTGTATGAAATATATTACTTGTAATATGACCCAGTGACCTTCTTTGGCTGAAAAATCCATAGCTTGTTCGGCTACTACTTCTTGTCCTTGTCCAAGTGAAATATTATGGAAGTTTTTGTTAGCAATTGAGAACTTGAGTTTTTTCCCCAAAGCTTCAACATCTTTCAATGGATCAACACCAGGTGACAAAATGAAGAATATAGGAATAGAAGGTCCTGATTCTTCATATGAAATAGAAAAATCAACTTGTTTTCCTTCAACATACTGAACTCCCATTTTCTCTTCAATAAAATTCCTGTTTGAAAAAGAAAATTGAACCTGCTTAATTACTGAAAACAAGGAATGATCCACATTTATTATTATTTAGCTATTACCTGCTATAGAAAGATTATTATTGAACACTTACCTATATTCAAAAGCTCTGCTGAATTCACTGTGAATACTTAGATTGCAGCATTCTGGTAGACAGCTTAAATTGCAGATATATGCTGTTTATTTATCTATAATCTAGTTTACTAAGTTCAATGGAAATATAGCATTTATAGCTCTACATCCTAGAACAGGGCTAGTCAACCTGAAGCCAGCCTGAGGCCACATGTGACCTGCAAACGTTTATCTGGTGGCAAACTTTTATTGCCTGATACTTTCTTGAAATGGGTTTATTTAAACAAACATTTAAACATTTTTATCAAAAATTAAAGATTGTAATGAAAAGTAAGAAAGGAAGATACTACTGTTTTTGCAACGATAATATTTCATGTTGAATCAACAATCATTCATTCATTATAGCAAAATGCTTTCAATTCTGTCAGTATACAAGTGGCCTTCAAAAAATTTCTGTGATTAAAGTGGCCTGCAATGTAGTTTGAGTTGGCCAGGCCTGTCCTAGAGCAACCCTATTTCTTTTACTTGGATCAGATGAAAATAAAACATACACCCATAGAAATAGCTGCTGCATCAATATGCTCATTAATCAAAAGCACCATTGGAATAAAAGCAACAATCACAATCTGACCAAATTCACTCTGCAGTAGACCCCATCAGAATCTACAAGTGTATAAAAATAGATAGAACAATAAAATAACTATATGTCCAAATTGCCATTTTATATGCCATATAATTCATCATTGTATGACAATGTGCAGTATGGTCTTTAGTGAGGCAAAATCATGGTCTGTGTATTATATCTGGTCCTTTAGATGACTACCTGCATTACACACATATCTTATACTTACTTCACACACTTTCAACTATTTTTGTGATTTGCTTCATCAGCTGGTGGGATTCTGTAACTCTCCCTCTCCAGTACATCTTCTTTGTTCTTGTAAAGGTTAACAATGAGTGCTACATTAGTCATTGAGAATAATGTCTTGTACTAGATTAAATTCTACATGCTCCAATGTTTTCAGCATTTCAGCAACTATTTCTGACAGAACTGAAGCCTTTTCTGCACTTGTGCTCCTAATTACTCTGTGATGCATGCATGAATAAATTCTATTCTAAGTGGAGTCTGCCCTTTGTTTTCACTATTTCATTCATATACCTATTTAACAATCTCTCATTATGGTACTTGTATGCTTCTGTGCTTTTATTGTCATTGGGAGCAATTGTGTTGGTTACTTGGGACCCACTTGTTCCATTTACATCTGGTTTTAAATCAACATATGTTCTTATATTTCATGTTTCTTGTCCTCACAGTTCAGGATTTAAGCATCTTGCTTTCAGCTTCTCTCTTGGTTGGGTATGCTTCATGTTTTGCTTCCTGCCTTACATTGTTTCTTTTTAGTTTATTTTTTCAGTCCTTTCAGATTTGTTTCATAGCTCTTTTCCTACACTATGTACCTATAACCAGGCTGGAGTCTCACTCCATCCCTAGAATTAGTCAGTGGCTTGCAACAAATTTTCTCCAGAAATTTCTATCCCCTTTATTACAGCCCTCTTCCACCTTTGTAAAAAAATATGACATCTAACTAAGTAGAAAAGACAAATACAAAATATAAAACAGAGAAGCAAACTTAATTTGTCACTTTGGTAATTTCTTTGCATTTATTTTGATTTAAAAAATGTTAACTTTTTTTGAATTTCAAGGATCCACTAGTTCTCAGTTCCAGTTTCTGTAGCATATTAATTGGATGACTTTCCCATCCATTCTTGGAACAAGATACCAACCTTGTTACAAATTGTTTGTTGTTTTAGCTTTTGTTTATTTTCCTTTTCACACTAAATCTCTTTATTTAAGATCATAATCAATTTTTGTGCACTCTTACCGTGCAGACAAATGGCTAAAAATGTTGTTTCAAAGAACAGTCATTGATATTTGCTTTGTCAGCCACTTAACTCATGAGGTTCCTTTCTTAGGATTGGTGCTTTTGTCTTTACTTAATGGAGGAGAATAGCAGCCTGAGGACATTGAAGGTCTTCACAGTGACCAATGTAAGAGAATATTAAGTCATTTTCTACTGAAATCCCAGATTTGTTTTTAATAAAATCAACAGAATGTATTACATGTGGAATTTCAGATAAATGACTTGATCCCTTCAAATGGAAAGAGAATTGTTCTGTTTGGATTCTACTGTTACTGTGGTTGGGAGGGGGATAACAGGCTCTAGTTATGATAAGAAACAGCATTCATCTTTTAAGTGAACAAAATATTTATTAATTTTACAGTGTTTTCACTGCTAGAGATGCTAAACTGTGCTATTCAAAGCTAGGTAGATTAAGCAATTGGTAGTTAAATATTTTGATCATAATGTAGTGTCAGTGTCAGTTTACAATATACTAATTGCTGTTCCAATTAGTATATTACTACTATTTATGTTATAGTAAAGCAAATAGAACACTACGTGTAATGCACTAAATATTCTTCCACAAACCTCATGGCATAAGTCATTCTATCAGGTCTCAGAGATCTCATTATACACAATTTTTGGAGTGAAGTTTTATTTTTCCATTCTTGAGGAAATTTCTCTTTCTCTGGACATTCACTTTCAATGAATTTCTTCCACCGTTTTGCTGAACCTTCTATATCTTTATCTAGATTATGAAAATCTTCAAATTCAATCAGAGCCTGTTAATGAAATTACAGCAAAACAAAACAAACCAAAACAATTTATAGTTTAATAAAAACAATATTCAATTTTGAATTGTTAAATTAACAAATTATTAAATACTATCATCATCAGAGTTGATACTATTATCATAAAAGAGAGAACATGATCTTAGTTCAGATTGCTGTTGCTATTATTATTATTATTATTATTATTAACATGGCGAGCTGGCAGAATCATTAGCACACTGGATGAAATGCTTAGTGGTATTTCTGCTGAAGTTGACTTTGCCTTTCATCCTTTCGGGGTCGATAAATTAAGTACCAATGAAACAGTGGGGTCGATGTAATCAACTAGTCCCCAACAACCAAATTTCAGGCCTTGTGCATAGGCACAAGGCCTGAAAGTATTATTATTATTATTATTATTATTATTATTATTATTGAGTGAGAGAGTAGTGCATGCCATCAAAGTGATACTGAGGTAAAATATATGAAGCCCAGTATATCCATCATAACTACCTGTCTGATAAGGGTACACCAGGCACATGCATCACAACCATATGTGCATGACATGGTGATCTCATATCAAGATAAACAGCGCATGACCTTGTATGTGGGGCCCAGTTAGAATTTTCTTCAGGTTGAGTAGCTCATCCTGCTAAATAAGGATTGTTTAAAGATGTTGAATGAAACACCCATGTTTCCAGAGGTGAATTATTCAAACCCCAAAGAATTCCTCTCAACACATAGCTATGATGCTCCCCCAGAGATGCACATTGTCAGCCACTAAGGGACGTGCTCAACTGGTTAAGGTTAAACAACTGGCAAGCAAATCTGTGGTATTGAGCAGAATATTTGCTGTAGCCCATCTTGTTGTTGTTGTTGTTGTTGTTGTTGTTGTTGTTGTTATTATTATTAAGGTGGTTAGATGGTAGAATCATTAGCATGCTGGGCAAAAGGCAAAATGCTAAGTAGCATTTTGTCCATCTTTATGTTGTGAGTTCAAATTCTACTAGGATTGACTTTGCCTCTCATCCTTTTGGGGATAATGAAATAAGTACCAGTTGAGCACTAGGGTCAATGTAATCGATTTAACCCCTCCCCCAAAACTGCTGGTCTAGTGCGAAAATAAAAAATGTTCGTTCTCCTCCTCCTCCTCATTATTATTATTCGTCACTGAGAGAAATCAGCTTTGATCAAACCTGGAAAGGGATGGGCTCCAGCAGATTTAAAAGCCAAGATATGTTGTATCTTAGATACATCTATTATCAAACAACTGTGCTTATTACCTGACACTTTATGATTATGGTGCCTTATGATTACAAATATCCATAAGTGAATTGATTGAACTGTTACCTTTTATATCAACTCAGTGGAGTTTATATCTTCTGGCTGAATATGGAGGAGAAACTGAAATGATCACTGCAAGTCAATAAATATATAGCTGACAGCAATGAATTTGGGGAGTTAGAAATTATGTAATACTAGTGACAGGATATAAACTATCAACTTCTCAGCTGGCAACTTTTAAATGCACAAATAAATAAAGAAAATTTTTATTTTTTCCTACCTTGATACCTCCCCATCCGGTATGGCTGATAAAATTCACAGGAGAGATTAGGTTTGGAATAAAAGGAAAGCGCAACAAAAAGTCCAGTTCCTTTGCATTAAGGTCATTCTTTAGTAAGAGAATCTATCAGAGAAAACACATTATTAATGGTATCTATGAAATAATATAGGATGCCATCAATTTGTAGTTTATCAACAACTAATCACTTATTCACACAGATATGTGCAATTTAGAATTACAAAGAATGCTTTTGGCTCTAGGAAGAATCATTGAATCATTTTCGTCACTCTTTGCATATCAGCTATTCCTTCTATGTGTTTCAACTTTTAATGTTCACATCTTTGTTAACACAATTGGTGGTGTTTATATTTATATAATCTTGCTTATGAGATTATGTGTATAGAGTTTAAAGTTTTGAGGTACCTGCTACATATGAATGAAGCCTTTGCATGAAAAGTTAAGGGAGAACAATGTATTGCATCATCTATTTGTATGTGTAGTTAGAGGTAATAGACAGATAGTTTTTAATGTGCTATAGGAAGAATGTGAGTGACATAACCATACTTGTGCAGTGTAGCTAACCCCAACTCACACCATGAACCTGAAGTTTGACAAGATTTTTGATCCAAGAGATTTTATTATCAACAGAGATAACAATTATATATATAATATGTATGTATCTAATATAGTTTTTTACAAAAGAAAGACAAAGAAAAGAAAGAAAAAAAAGCAGAAGAAAAGAAAAAGGTGACAGATAAAAAGGAGAAGAAAGAGATTAAAAAAACCATCAATGCAGCATCAAGTGCTTCAGACAATTTATTGCTTTGCAGATTGAATCATCCTTGATTGAGGAGTCTCATAGCTGAAAGTAAACCATGTTTCTACCTAGCTGAGGACCTTACTGTGTATACCAGCAACCAGTGAAAAAATCATATTGGATGCAGTGTGACAGTGTGGACATTTATTATATGTTAAACCAGTCCAATTTTGTATGCCCTCTGGTGATGACCAGAGCAGAAATGAGCAAGGTTAACTTGTTACTGTAACAGTGCAACCTAGCATAGTACTTGGAACTTGTGTCACTGTTGATTATACTGATATGCATAGGTGTTTTTTATGCTAACCTATGTTGATATCAATAATAGTTAGAACAGTGTATGTGGGAAGTTTTTACTATTGAAACCATAGTGTATTCTCCCTATTAGATTAGTGAGTAGTGTGGTGGTTTGAGAGTAAAAGTCTGAATATATATGATTTAGAGAGGAGGATATGTGGGCTACTGATGACCTTTCTCGCACTATTGAGAGGTTGATGGATCAGTATGATGTTTTGCCGTGATTTTAGCCAGCATGTAGTTTGGAATTTTGCTGTGTGGTATAAATAGTTGTAGATGTTGGTGAGTGTAGTGATTCTTTCAAAGCTTAAGTGTTTCCAGGGATAGTTTGTGATTTTATCATGCCCTGAGGTTTTGAGTTATTAGATTTACCTATTGTTTATTGGGTGTTTGATAGACGGAAGGAGTCAAAATCATGCTCTATTATTTGGTGTGGATTTTGTTAAATGATTTTTGAAGACATATTTAAAATTGTTAATCTAACGTAAGGTATATAGGACACCTTTGTTGTTAATGATGCTAATTATTCTATATACCTATGTAATGTTTGATCTGTGGTTTATTTTGGATAAAAATGTTACCAGTTTAAAAATTTCTCTATTGTTTTTGTCATTTATTTTCCTGTTTAGTTGTTTGATGCTGATTTAAATTTCTGTTATGTGTTTGTTTGAAGTTGTATCTGGTCTTTATAAGGTGGGTTATTTGTGATGTGCAATTGAGATTGCATTTATTCATATTGAATGTGTGTATAATTATTTTGTCGAATGTTTATGTTAGTGAGTGAGGTGTTCTTGGATTCTGAAAATACTGACTTTGTTTTTTGAAGTTTGTGAAAGTGATGTTTGCCCTATTCTTTTATGTGTCAGTGTACTGTGATGATAATTGGTACATGATCTGATAAAAGTTAAGTTGTGTTGCTATAATGTTATCTCTTGTATGAGGATATTTGTGAGAGTGTTACAAGATTGAGTCTCAATGCAGTTGCTCAAATGTTATGACCTGAAACCAAATCTTTAAACATTGCTCTACTGTGTTGAAATAAAGGTGTATGGTTCAGTAGTTAGAGTGTCAGGCTCACAATCATGAGGTAATGAGTTTGGTTCCCAGACTGGGCTGTGTATTGTGCTCTTGAGCAAGACACTTTATTTCATATTGTTCCAGTTCACTCAGCTATAGAAATGAGTTGCAACATCACTGGTGCCAAGCTGTATTGGCCTTTGCCTTTCCCTTGGATAACATTGGTGGCATAGAGAGGAGGTTGGTATGCATGGGTGACTGCTGGTCTTCCATAAACAATCTTGCCCAGACTTGTGCCTTGGAGGGTAACTTTCTAGGTGCAATCTCATGGTCATTCATGACTGAAGGGGGTCTTTACACTTTACCCTGGATAAAGTAACAATGTAATAATTTTTGTGAAACCGTCTCCCTCTCTCTCCCTATGTATGTATGTATGTATGTATGTATGTATGTATGTATGTATGTATGTATGTATGTATGTGTATGTGTGTGTGTGTGTGTGTGTATGTGTGTGTGTGTGTGTGTATGCATATATGCACATAGACACATTTCTCAACACTATCTTTAAAGAGATTAGAACAAAAATATGAATTTCTATTCTGTCTACATCTCTCTCTGTATGTATAATGACACACTTGTATACACTGCCACATGTCTATATATATAAAATATTCTTTGTCTCTCTGTCTGTCTGTTTTCTATGCATTCTCAAACAGCTTGACCAAATCAAATCAAATTTTACAAGGCAATAGTATTAGACCTCGCAAGTGTCAACATGTAATTTTTATTTTCATTTGAATTCAAACAATGTAACATTTTATCTAAATAATCTTTCTGTAGCCAACTATAGTAAAGGATATTTCATACCACAATGACATCACATTTTGTATATGGGTGTGTATGTATCTGTGAGTCTGTGTGTTTTTGCATGTTCGATATATTAAGCCTCAGAGAATTAAATACACATACACATCTACACATACACGTCTACACATACATATACATATGTATATATATATGAGTATATGAGTGTGTATGTGTCTGTGAGTGTGTGTGTGTGTGTTTGCGTATTCATTACGTATGTTAGGCCTCAGAGAATTAAACACACACACCTACACATACATATACATATGTGATGACTGACAAGTATATGTGTGTGAGTATATGTGAGAATGTATGTGTGTGTGAGTATACATACATTTTTGTGACCACACACATACACACACACACACACATCTAAAGAGAAAGAGACACACACATACAAAGGGAGAGAGATAGGCCGTTATAGAGAGTGAGAGATACAATTAAAATGTTAGATTCTTTTGCGTGTTCCTTATGTATGTTAGGCCTCAGAGAATTAAACACATACACACATCTACACATACATATGTTTATATAAGTGTGTACGTGTCTGTGTGTGTGTTTGTGTGTTCATTACATACTTTAGACCTCAGACAATTAAACATACACACACACATACACATGTGATGACCGACAAGTATATGTGTGAGAGTGTATGTGTGTGATTATACATACATTTTTGTGACGACTGATACACACACACACATCTAAAGAGAGAGAGAGACACACAGACGGAGAGAGATAGACCGTTATACAAAGCGAGATACAATTAAAGCGTTAGATATTCAGAGAGAGAGACAGACAGACAGAGAAAGAGAAAGAGAGTGCCGTCCTGCAGAGATCTAGAATTGGCTCACAAACATCTACACATACATATTCATATGTGATGACTGACAAGTATATAATGAATATTGTTTACCTTGAGGTGTGAATGAATGTATGTCTATGTGTCTGTCCTAGTATATGTGAGTGTGTATATGTGTGTGAGTGTATGTGTGATAATTTTTATTTTCATTTGGATTAAAACAATATAACACTTTATCTACACATACATATACATATGTGATGACTGACAAGTATATAATGAATATTGTTTACCCTGAGGTGTGCACCTGTCTTAGTATATGTATGTGAGAGTGTATGTGTGTGTGAGTGAATGTATGATTGTCAATTACACTGTGTATGTGTGTGTGTATGTTTAATTGCCTGAGGTCTAAAGTATGTAATGAACACACAAACACACACACAGACACTTATATAAACATATGTATGTGTAGATGTGAAAGAGCTATACTGGCTCTAACTGATGAAATGGTTGATAAACACAATCATGAACATCTTCAAAAGTTAACAGATACATCAGAAATGACTTTTCGATCAATTCACACAACAGTCAATCAAGATCAGGCTGTTCAATACCCTGTTGAATTTCTCAACACACTTAAACCCACTGGGATGCCACTGCATAACTTGGCACTAAAGCTGGGTGCTCCCATTATGTTGCTTAGGAATCTTTACCCACCTGTGTAATGGAACTCGCTTAATTGTTACTTCCATGATGCCCCATGTTTTAGAGGCAACAATCATAGCTGGTAGTCACAAAGGAGAAAATGTCTTTATTCCAAAAATTCCTTTCATGCCTACAGATGTTCCATTTGAATTTAAGAAGCTTCAGTTTCCAGTCAAACTAAGTTTTGGTATTTCAATTAACAAATCTCAGGGTCAATCCCTCAAGGTAGTTGGACTTGATCTCTCTACTACATGTTTCTCCTATGGCTAACTCTATGTTGCATGCTCACGAGTTGGAAGCAGCAACAATTTATTCATTTGGACACCAATGAATATTGTTTACTCTGAGGTGCTTCAAGATTGACAGATTTTCATTTCTAAGTTCTATTATCATTACAATTTGGATATTTTTTAAATAAAATATAGATATTTTGAAATAATGATGAAAAAAAACATCTTCATATTTATTGTTTATTAATCTGAATAAGAACAGCTGTAACCCAGGCAATGCCAGGTCATTCAGCTAGTATACTAATATAACAGTATTATCTGTTTGTCTGTCTATGTGCCTGACTCATTGCCCCATCCCCAATGACCAACTGACTTGGTGGTATTGTTGTACTGAATAGATTGTATACTGTCTAAAAATGGAAAGATACATTGGATAATACAATTCTGCATATATTATATTAAAAAAAAAAACAATAGGATGGTGAAAGCCAGAACATCAGTCAAAGAATGAAAAGTTGACAGAAAAAGAAAATAACTCAAGAGTAAGAAACAGTATGTGTCATACCTGGAAAGTTAATTGGGAAGTGAAAATCAACTTGTCTCTTTCAAACAATCCCCTTGTGGTGTATTGATACACAGAATATGTTATCTTATCTATCAGGTTTACAACTCGTCCAGAAACATCTTCAGCGAGCTCAGCTTGTTCTATAGCCTTTTCAAATACTGTACTGAATGCCTGAAAAATGAAACATGTTTTACTTTAATTCTTTAATTCCTTATTCCTTTATATGTTTTGTGCATCATTAAACTTTTAAAGTGAGAGTAACAGGTTTGATATGTTAGCTAACTAATTATTTTAACACACACCTATTGAAATCTCTTAATGAGAATGGAATCTACTGTGGGTAGTTGATCAATGCTTTAATGGGAAATAATCCAATGACTATGACAGAGTCTGCCTATATCCTCAGAGGACAGCTCTGGTCACTTAGTGAGGTTTTGAGTTGCATGTTTTGCAGATATTTGGGACCTTTTCTGTTTGGCTGCACCTGTGGAAATTTTAAAGTTTACTGAAAATTTTGAAATTTGGTGTATTGATGTAATTTTCTGCATTGAATTTCAGGAGATAATTCACTTTTTCCAGAAATTTTTTTTTAAAGAGTTACAGAAGTTTAAAGTTTGATCATTTTTACCCAGCCAGAAAACAGGATTTGGAAGCTGTCATTTTGTGCATGACAGCATGTGTTGTTAACTGTAAACGAATGAAATATTGGTGGAATTCTGCTTTATGCACACCATATAACCCCTCATAACTTTATTTTTTGGAATTTTCAGAAAAGTTTTGCGAATTTGTATTCTACACATGAGAATTCATATGATTATGCACCCCCCCCCCAAAAAAAAATAGCTGTGATTTTTAGCACATTCCATGATCATCTTATACCAAATGTGTTTTAAGAATTAAATAAGCAACAAAAAGAACATGTGTTAAGCAGCTTGGTTTGTTACTATAGCTTTGTCTGTAGCTTTGATTGGCTAAGATTACCCAAAATTTGTAAACTTTAAAAGCTATTAACTTTTTATTTATTGATTTATGGTGAAAATGAATTTCCTGTCAATGATTACTCTACAAAACTACATCACACCAAATATGAAACCAATTGAAACAAAAATTTAAGGAATTGAAAAGTGGCAGCCAAACAGAAAAGGTCCAATATTTGGCCTGGTTGTCCCTATTTGATGAATAATGAATAGATGGCATTACTTTGTTAAGTTTACCAGAAAAATTAATAGAATAACAAACCAACTTTTAGTACTTAGTTCTGTATGGGTTAAATATTAGGTTGATTTAATTAGTTTTTCCCTTCTCTATAAATCTGTAGCCTTGTTCTAGAGAAACCAATGCTTGTTAGCTCTAATGTGGTGGCAATAGTACACCACAAGATTAAATGCTTGTCAGTGTCTAGTTCAATGCCTTCTGTTTTGAAACCAAACTGGACTTCATTTCTTTGGAGTTGAGAAAATGGATTATTCCTGTATACCTTCTTTACAATATCTGTCTTGCTGGTCCTATTTCTGTTGGAACATTTCATTTATCTTACTTTTTATCGTATCAATTTCTGACTGACATCAATAGTTTGAAACTGGGTGCCGGTTGATACTACAACATTTGTGAGTTAAAGATAGTGAGCACCATCAAGATGAAAGTAAGCTCTAAGTAAACAGACCTGACTTCAATTGTAACTATTTCATTACATTTACATTGTTAGTGCTCTTGAGAAAGGCAAAATATGTACATCTTGCTCCCATCTCAGTACTCATTCACTCAAAGTCAATTGTCATTACCCATTGTTAAGTCACCCTTGATTAAAAGAAGTGATAAAATTTATCTATTAACAATGAATAAGAAAACTTCATAAAGACAGGATCATTAAAAGAGGAGTAAATAGTAGTTACTATCTTGCTACTGCTGCACTGTCTTTTTTTAGTTACCACTATCATTCTATTGCAACCATCCTCACAGCCTATGTTTAGCTACTGCCATACTTTTTATAGTAACTACTACATCCATGTAGTCATCCTTATTATAACACTATTACTATGAGTACTTATATTCATCAGCTTATGTCTATAACATCTGAGTGAAGAGAACAATATTGTTGTAAATGAAATTTATTATTGATTAATCTAGGTTTGAATATCAGTATTTCAACATGCAAATATAAAAAGTATACATAAGAGGGGACAAAATGGATCACAGTGTGTCATGAGTTTACACCTCCTTGTTTAACTCTTTAGCATCCAGATTACTCTTAAATATAATGCTTATTTATTTTAATTGTTTTAAATTAACTGAGGTGTGATGGAGGAAAAAGACAACAAGAAGCATAAGGGAGAATGAAACACTGGGACCTTACCTTGTCGACCATGGCGGAGTAAACAATCGCTCCAGATCAAAACACGTCTTCTCTGTAAGCCATCTGTCTTCGAACTGATCCCACGTGCTCGCTGTCCACCGCGTGTGGCCGACTTCCAGTCTGGCCCTTCCGGTCTGGCCCTTCCAGTCTGTCTTCAATTCCGTTTGCTTCATCTCTCTCCACCAACAACATATAGCTCATCACAGCCCATAACACCACATGTAACACCACATGCCCCCCCCCACTGATCTACAGATCACTCAACCGGCTTTCCCACTCACTCCTCGCTCCTTGACTACCTTAATTGGTTTCAAAATCAGCCAACCAGGGAGGAGGGTGCCACTCCCTCTGTGGTCGCTGTGCGACCCCGGGACTGGCCTGAGCTCCTGGCGCGCTGCCGCTGGCTTCATCATCTTGCCTACTGCTGCTGTCTTCATCATCTTGCCCACTGCTGTTGGTTCCATCCTCTGAGGCATTGACAATCTTCCGCACATCCAAAACATGGCGTGGCATACCATTGACAGAGACGTTGTTCTTCGAATTGATGGAGGTTATAGTTCCTTTTCCCCATTGTGATGTACACCGTGCATTTGGGGTTTTACCCAAACTTCTTTCCTGACCTGCACAAAGGTGTGCTCTTCCTCTCCCTCGAGTCGATTTGATGCAATACACGGATGCCTCCACTTGTACCTGAATATTGCCCTGTGTGGCACCGACTCCTCAGCCTGTCCTGACCTGGACGACATATTGTACCAAAATATGGCCTCGATTGGCGAAATGTGGCCCCTCTCTGCCATGGTCTTGATGGTACGATGATGCCTCTCCACCACTCCATTTCCACTTGGCTAGTATGCCGCCCTGAAGAAGCAGCTGACCTGCCACCCATCAAGCATTTCTTTCAGTACCTCCAAGCGAAATGCAGTGCCATTATCCAGCAGCAGCTCATCCACGGTCCCTCATTCCAGGAATATCTCATTTAATACTTCCACGATTTCCTCTGCAGTCCCCGTCTTCATCTCTCTCTATATGGCCATCCGCCCCGGTCCGCAGTCAACCACTGAGAGGTACGTCCCCTGCCGGTAGTGTGTTATGTTCACTGCCAGTCGTTTCCAGTTGTGGTCCACTGGAATACTTCCCGCCTCATGTATGCCCGGAGCAGGGTCAATAGACTGGCACCTGTCACAGCTGCTAACCACTCTCTGCACGCTCCGCCTCGTTACCTTGGAGTTGACTTTCCTGGCTAGGAACAATGTCCTGTCCACTCCCATGTGATGCATGGTATGTAGTCTCCTCAGCTCCGAGTCACTCAGACAGCATACTGCACTGCATCCTCTGGCACCTGCAACCAGGCTCGCTTTACCCTGGTTAGGACGTCTGCCCTGTTCTTTTCGGAAGGCACAAAAATCACGCTCAGCTTCAGATCAAACTCAGTGGTTAGCTCACGCAATATTCCCAATCGACGCTTTACCAACATCTCCGCAGCCCCTTTGGTTCACACCCTCCACTCATTGGTGATGACTGCCATCACCCAACCAAGCACAGTGGACAAATCGGTCCTAATTTTGATGGTGCGCAGCCCCCACTTCAAGGCCAGGTTCAGCCCCTTCAGCACGGCATCCAACTCCGCCACATTGATATGGTTTCAGTCATCCATCTTCCTGAGCCAGGCTGCATCTTCCACCACAGTGCCTCCCATTTCTAAGACAATCCCTATAACGATGCTACTGGCATCACACCAAACAATCCCGCTCTTTGATTTGGGAACATACCAACTGCCCCTCACTGGATCCTCTGCTCTCACTCTGACCAAGACTTCCTGCATCATGTCGGTCGTTTTCTCCCCCACTCTGTCATTCCACTTTGCTCCTTCGACTCGTCTCTTGATGAAGCTACATGCTGTCTGGAGCCATCCTGCAACCGGGTAGTGTCCCACCAGATTCCCACACACCAAAAACAGTTCCTGTCTACTCACGCTGGTACCCAGTTCGAGGATCTCGTTCCCTCACTGAAACACCAACGTGCCAGCCTTTTCTCTCCGTAGCCTGAGGTCCAGTGCAGCGCCTCCCTCCATGGCCTCTGATGGCTTGGCGACCAGTCCGAAATTTTTCAGGTGGCCTATGACCTCTGTTGCTGGCATTATGGTTTCATCCGCAAGGATGTCATCGATGTACGAATTGGTGGCCCTTTTTACTCTGTCTACCTTTCCCAGGATGGCCTTGAGAATTGTTGCCATAATTTTTGGCGCTGAATCTAGCCCAAACCCCAGCCTGGTCAGATAGTATGTCCAGCCCTTATACCTGACAAACTGATGCTTCCACAGTCTCTCAGCCACATGCACCTGCAGGTATGCCGACTTCAAATCGACGATCGTGGAGGCCCCCTGTCATCTGCCTCCATTCTCGCAAGGTGTCCACGCAGACATCTGTGGCCTCACCGCCCGTACAACATGATATGTGGTCATTCAAGCACTGATCTGACCTTATGCTTTGCGGGCTATACCACTGCCATCAGTGGCAGGACTCCGCTCTCTACTTCTTCTTCCCAAGGGATCAATATGCCCTCCTTAATCCACCGCTCCACCTCCCCCTCAAACTCGCTTCTGGCATCTCCTTTCAAAGTATGCTGGTAGCAGCCCACTTTATTTTTTAACGTTGGGGGCTCTCCCCTCCAGTGCCACTCCACTGTCCACCTCTGGCCATCGAAGACGGTACGAAAATCCTGGTCTTCAATGGTGTGCGCGGCATAGTTTTCTTCGTGGTTCTCACCAATGCACGGTGTCGCCATACACAGTTTCCCCACGAACCCGAAAGTCACACTGGCCTTGTTGACAGTAACACCTCCTAAACGGGTGAGTGCATCCATTCCCATCACCACGTCAATCTCATCCACCAAGTTGCCAACTACAATTGCTTGCAGCGTCAGCTTTGTTCCCTGCAACTCAATCTGCACGTCTGTAATGCCTTCACAGCGTACCTCTCACACTGCTTTCTCCACTCCACATCTCTACCACTCCTGGAGTCATCAGGGTCGTCGTAACACCACATTAACCATATTGTATCTCATAGCTTCAAGATTTCAATGATGTGATTGTTTCTTGGTATAATGACATTGTAGGGTAGGTGTGAGAGGCTGGACTGACTGGTTTGAACATAAAAGAGATAAAATATTTGGGCCAGATATAGCCAGTTTAAACACTAAAGGGTTAAATCTGGGTATATTAGTGACTTAATCCATTTCTTGCATCAACATATATTTTAAATAAAAATATTTGAAAATCTACTGAAGGTTTGATTGAGATTCAGCCAACATCTCCTTAATATATAATGCTGAGAGTGAAAACACCTTATCCAACTTGTTCAGATTGCTTTAAAGAAATTTAGTTATAGGTTATATATTATGTATTGCTTTGACAATTCAATTTTTGTTGATTATATCACAATTGAAAAGTGAATGATTTCACATTTTGGACAAAATAGAACATACAAACATAAAGCATACATATAGTATTCTCACAGCCATATCACATTTATGCACTATTTATATGTTATTTTTATTTTTATTTTCAACATATATTGGGTCTTACCTTCAGAGAAAACTGGTACATAGGATGAATTTTATTGAGATCACCCAAGAGAAAGTAAATCAAAGATGCTCTGCAGGCTGCTGGTCTGTAATTCTCTCTGGCATCATTGATTTCTTTCTCAGTAATCTTTGCTTCAGCAACTTTTGTTTCAATCTCAGCTGCAGTGGACTTTGTTGTCTCTAAATTCTCAACAAGAGTATAGTCTCCAAGGAAATTTCCCTCTGCAGCAGACAGTCGGGCTAATAGGAAATCTTCAAGTTGCTGTGTATTTAGACATACAGCATGTATGTATGCATATATATATATATATATATATATATCAAACAAAACAAGAGGAGAAATTGTTTATAAAACATTTAATTACATTATCTTACATATGTTTCATTAAAAATGAATGATTATTAGTTATATAATCTAAATTATAATCCAATACAAATACACACACATGTGGAGTATCCTGCTGACTGGCAGTGACTGGGGGGGGGGGCTCAAAATTTATTGGTAGGAGTTGCAGGACACACAAGTTCATCAATTGTTCAGTGACGGTCTTCCACATTCACGAATTTTCATGATGTTTCCGTTCGTTTGGGAGGTCAACTGTCACCCTGAATGAAGTTGATCTTCAAGCAACAAGTGACCATTCCTAAAGTAGGAAAACCACTCATAAATATGTGCTTTGCTCTTGGCAGCATCCTTGTAAGTTGTTTGAAGCATGACAACTGTTTCAGCTGCTGTTTTCCCAAGTAGAAAAAACGATTTCATGCAAGCACACAAAAACTGACAAACAGGGAGAAGCACTGCAAAACAATGATGCACCATATGGCAGTACAACTTAATCTGATGCCACTGGTTGGCAGTCTACTGCCTGAGGGTCACATCAAGTGACTTCTAGTGGGGGAAGCCTGAACTACAACAGGCTTGTTCCGCAGAGAATGTTTCTACTTACTTTGGGAACCTCCTAGTATATGTGATTATAAAATTCAAGTGTGGGAATTTGTATATATATATATATATATATATATATATATATATATATATATATATATATATATATATATATATAATTTGGCATAGAACTCAATATATGTATGTATTAGAACAAGGTGTTAGATGAGTATTAGATGACACAGAAAAAACAATGGTTGTGTTATGAACTTCATTAGTTTACAGCTGTTTCTACTATAAGATGCTGTGGACTCTTAATTGAGTGCCTGAATAATATTCTATAGCTTCATCAGAGCCTTGAATATGAAGTGCAATTTATTTGAGGAAAAGAATTACATTTATGCAATATACAGGGAAAGTATTACTAATGAGAAAGTCAATGCTGATGTGTATAAAAAAAATTATGATTAAAAGGCAATTAGATTTACAAGCAGAAAAAGTAGAAAAAAAATATATGTATATATACACATGCACATGCATTGAAAAAATGCATGAAGAAACACAGTCACACACACAGTGCAGAGATAAATATACATGCACACACACACTCATACACACACACATATATATCTATGTGTGTATATATACATTTACATATATACACACACATATACACATGTAGGTCCACATACCTACATATAAGTACTACATACACACAGAAAAAATAGATGGAGACAGACAGAGATTGACCTACACATGCACAGCTCTATTCATATATATATATATGGATATACCCCTTTCACATACACATTCTCTCTCTCTCCCTTTTTCCAAAAAAAACAAAAACAACTTTCTCCTCTTCTAAACAAAGCAAAAAAGCATCTGATTCACATAAATGAGTAATATTCTGTTTTCACCATTTTGATTTTGTCTTGATGAATTCGTAAAACAAATGAAAGCACTAATAAAGGATTATCCAATATTCTGACTGCCTCCTTTTTCTCAATTTACAATATCTGTACACCACTTCAAACACTCTATACATATATATACTATATAAGACACTCGTTTCTTATTTTTAAGTTTAATTCTAACGTTATTTTTAATTTAATTATTTTTGAAATTATTTTTATTTATTTAAGCAAAGTAGCTAGTTAGAAAATCTCTGTGAGATGAAAGCAATAACTATCCTGAGAAGTAATGTTTGTTACGACTTCAATATGGCTGTTCCATATAAACTAACATTACTACCATTTTTAACCCCAAGAGGAAGCCTCCTCTAGCTGGTTATTTATTTATTTATTTTAAAAATTTATATTTTTAAAACATTATGTCTAGCCTTTGTTTTTAGTCCGCAAATCTGAAATCTTCTGTTTGCTAATTGGCATCTATTTCTAGCATTTTTAATGGCTAGACAACCCTAGATCTCCCCTCCAGTAAAATTTGATCACCTACTAAAGATGATGTCTATTATCTTTTTTACATCCACTTTATTACCTACACCACCCTCATTGATACCTAGCCTTGTAGGTCTGGCATCTGCTTTATTTCACTTTTTTCCCTTATCTGTCTGTCTTTACATTTTTCCCCACCCACTAATTTCTTTGGATAAGAATGCCCTTTACTAGTCCTTGCACTCCCTCCCTCTAATTTCCCTAGACAAAAATACCCCTCACTATACTGATTAGTATATATCTACTACAATGTCCTTATCTATTTATCTACCTAACTTTCTCACACCAATTTCTCTGGACCCTCACTATACTGAATAGTATATATCTAGTACAAAGCTCTTACTTATCTATATCTCACCAGAATGTATTATTTATTCCACCTCTTAGTATTTGAACAACTTTAGAACTGCTAGCATTCATTTTCCCTCACTATGGAGTACTGCATAACCATTCTTTTCTTTGCTCTCACAATGGTGCACTACATAACCATGCTTACTGACCATGGATTTACCTAAAGAATAAAATAAATATATACAAATCTAACTGGATCTAATTGGACCCCTCCACTCTCTTAGACATAATGAACCACAACAAATATCATTGATGAGGAACTTTCTTCCACTGTATCTATAACCTATATCTCTGCAATAACGAAATACACAACTTAGAGAGTCCTCGATATCCCAGAAACAGCTGTCAGAGACTATTTTTTTACTATTCATTATGTAGCTAAATTAGATTAAATTAAATCAAATTAAATGTCCTTGTCAAGTCTTGCCTAGTTGTTTGCCTTTGTGAATGGTGAAGATGGATACCATTTTGGCATAATACCAACAAACCCGAAGACTGTGTCAACAAAGCAGTTTCCTGCATGGACTTCAGTATCAAAACATATTCTCCAATTACTCCCACCAACCACGTGGTAAGCTATTACGCCTTACTTTTTTAAGTAATTCATTACTACATATTCTCATGTGACTGCATAGGCTCAGTTTATGTTTCTTATTCTACAGCCACACCAGCAATCCACTGTCAACCCTTCACCTTCTGCAACATTTCAACAATTCACTTCCGTGTTGCCATCTCCCACTGCAGCTCCTTTCCAGAATGTAAATGTTTATGTACAATATCTTTATTACAACTACATTCATTTGACCGTCAACCATATGATGGGTCATATTAGACACAGCACCGACCACCACAAAGGAAAATATATCTACTGCCAGCTTTTCCGTGCATTCAAAAATCATATATCCCCATCCCCAATTTTCCATGACAGGTTAGGGCCTGGAATCCTCCGAATGGACACATGACATGTTGCTTAGTTAAATTAGGCCATCATTTACTCCACAAATGTTTTGTCATAAATGCTGCACTTTCTTGTAACACGTTTCAACATAACTGTAATATACATACACACTATGTCATTTTAATCCTGAGCAATGCCAGGTATCTCTGCTAGTATATATAATAATAATAATAATAATAATAATAATAATAATAATAATAATAATAATAATAATAATAATATTAATCTCCATAAACTTCATTTTTTTTTTAGATTATTATTACAGAATGTATGAACCTGTTTGGGATTGCATCGAATGTTGAGCGATTGCTTGGAAAAAGTATGGCGAATTGGAGGACAGACCTGACAGCATATGGAAGAAGTTTAGGGACTGTAGAAATCAGGGGGGGGGGGCATCTTCCAAGGGGGCATCTTCCTGTCCCCACTGATCTTTGTACTGTGCATGATACCACTAACACTGATTCTGAGGAAAATAAATGCTGGGGTTGTATTCAAGAGCTGCAAATAAAAAGTTAACCATTTGTTATTCATGGATGACCTCAAACTTTATGGTAAAGATGAATCCTAAGTCAGTTCCTTCGTCAATACGTTGTATACTTTCAGTGCTGATATCAGAATAGAGTTCGGACTGAGAAAGTGTGGTGTGTTAGTCTTGAAGAGAGGCAAAATAAAATGTATGGACGGACTAACGATATCGTCGGGGGAGGTTATGAAGCAGATAGAAGAGATAGGCTATAAGTACTTGGGGATTTTGGAAATGGATAAATTAATGGAGAAAGAAATGACAAAAAAATTTAAGGTGGAGTACTTACATAGACTGAGACTGATCCTTAAGTCAAAATTAAACAGAAGGAATAAGATCGAAGCTATCAACACCTGGGCAATCTCACTCCTTAGATATGGAGCAAGGGTAATCGCATGGACAGTAGACGAACTAAACAGCTTAGACAGAAAGACAAGGAAGTTGCTAACTAGATATGGGTCACTCCACCCAAAAGGTGACACAGATAGACTGTATGTACCAAGAAAAAGATGGGGAAGAGGACTTATTGGATGCAAACACAGCATTAGAGCAGAAGAAAACAACATAGCATGGTATGTAAAAAATGCCACAGAACCGCTATTATTAGAAGTAGGAAGATCAGGCTTGTGTAGGATGAAAGATTACAAAGATAAAGCACTATACAAGAAATTGAAAACGAATGAAACTGAAAATAGGTGGGTAAAGAAAAGAATGCATGGTCAATTTCATAGGGATGTTGAAGATAAGACAGAGAGAGAGAAAAAAGATGGCTGTGGATGACTAAAAGTGATTTAAAACTGGAAACGGAGACTGTAATCTGTGCTGCCCAAGAGCAAGCACTAAGAACAAACTACATAAAATACAGAATAGACAGCACATCAGAAAGTGATAAGTGTAGAATCTGTGGACAAAACAGGTGAAACTGTATGGCATATGTAACCCAGAAGAAATATAAGAGATGCCACAACAATATAGCCAGGCTTGTCCATTGGACACTTTGCAACATGTATGGACTTGACAAAGCAAAAAATTGGTATGACCACAAACCTGAAGGCATTGTTGAAAATAGAAATGCAAAGATCCTATGGGATTTTATGATTCAGTGCGACCATGAGATTGAGAATAGGAAGCGAAAGAATAATTGTGAAAGAAAACAAACATAGCATGCCCAGCCGACAACAAGGTATGCAATAAGGAAGAAAGAAAAGTCGAGAAATATGACATATTAGCTTGGGAAGTTAAGCAGTTATGGTTGATGAAAAAGATGACAGTAGTACCAATAATTGTTGGAGCCCTGGAAACAGTGAGCAAAAATCTTGAGAAGTACGTGGAACAAATAGGGGCTGCAATAAGGGTGGAGCACTTGCAGAAAACAGCACTGCTTGGGACCGCTCGAATACTCTGGAAGGTGCTCAAAAAATAAGAGGTGTTACCCTAGTTCACTGGTAGTGAACAGCTGAGACTGTAGTACATCTCCAGCATTAGAAGCTGTGCAAAGGCAACAACAATAATAATAATAATAATAATAATAATAATAATAATAATAATAATAATAATAATAATAATAATAATAATAATAATAATAATAAAGGTGGTGACAGGCAATATAAAACCAAAAAGGAAGAATTGAATTGTCACTAATAGTGACTTAAGGTGCACTGTAGCACCTTCATTGTTAGAAATGAGAAGGTACTAAATTGGCAAGTCAATTTTGCTTGAAATTAAAGCTCATCAGCAGTACTACTCCATCACTTATAGGTAAGACTAATTCAACCTGTCAGTATGTAGAATTTACCATAAAAATCAATAACTGATTCAGCAAAATGGTTATGTGGAATTGTAAAATAATAAAAGTAGCTAGATGCAGTATATATATATATTTCGTTTTTGGATTTGGTTTGCAAGATTCTTTATGCAAGTTCGTGTGTTGAAATATATACTGTTGTGTTTGGGGTGAGTCATTCTCTTTTAGTACCTTATAATTTAACACACCCACTGGTAAAATTTCCACTTATTTCCTTTATTTTTCTAAAATCTTCATTGCATCTTGCAACCTTTTCAATAGTTTTGACTCTGTCCGTTACTCACACTACATTCCTTTTTATTTGTTTGTGTGCATATGTGTGGGTTAGTGTGTGTGTGTGTGTGTGCATATACATGCATGTATGTATGTATGCATGCATGTGTGTGTATGCATGTATTTATATATGCATGTGTGGACATTTGTATGTATGTATTCTGCATATTCATGTTTTTGCATGTCTGTGTTTGTGTTTTTATGTATGTTTGTGTGTGTGTGTTTGTATATGTGTGTGTGTACCTCTGTCTCCTTGTGTGAAGTAAAGTGTGTGTGTATATGGTCATGTGTTTCAGTCTTCATTTGTGTATGTGTGCTTGTCTGTTCATATAACCTATGTTCCTATCCGTCTGTATGTTGATCTGTTTACTTTCATATGGGTATATGCTTACATACATGTGAATATACATATATATACATACATATATATATGTGTGTATACAGTTCTATATAAAGCTATATTTGACAGTCAAGTTTAAGTCAAACATATAAGTTGCCATACACTTCTTCAGGGAATAATCTTTTAGAACAAACAAACAACAAATCAAACAAAAAATCAAAATTTGGAGATCAATACTGTATTTCTAGATTTCTTCCATATTTAAATTTATTGTTAAATGGCTCATTTCTATTTCTGTTCCTTTCTAAACTAAGTCCATTAAGGGGAGGTAACCCCTTGCCATATTATAGAAATTGTTCACAATTTTTTACTCAAATGTCTATTCTAATAGGAATTAAATTATTTTATCTCTAGGAGCTTTTTCAAAAACCACATATATATGTGTGTATATATATATATATATATATATATATATATATATATATATATATATATATATATATATATATATATACATATATATATATATATATAAATAACAATAAATGGAGCAAAACGCATATAAATAAAAGTTCCTTTAATTCCTACACATGTTTCAAAATATATGAGTGCTCTCCTCCAAAGAAGTAAGAGCTGTTGGAATTCCACATATATTCATCTTCAGTGAATCAACATATTGATTTGGAAACTGAAAGATTGCAATAAGCAATTCTCTTTGGAATGGTCTATACTGGCTACTTCAGTTCCCTACGACAAAGGTAAGGATTTTTGTCCTCTTTGTAACTTGGAACATTTCTATATCCTGTTCTCCAAGAATCACCTAGTTAACCAAATAACTCAGAGGGCGTATCATTGTCAGCACTACAAGAGACATACCTTCTTTTATCGTTAACTCCATCATTCTAACTAGGTTAGGTTTTAAGCATTATTATTATTATTTTTTTTTTTTTCACTAAATGTCCTCTGAATAATATCTACTTCTACATCCACCATCACTTGTCTTTTATTTTCCCCTTCTATAGTTGATTAAGTAATTTCCTTCCCAGTAATGCTACTTGAGTTGCTTTGTACCACTAGTTGCTTTGCCTTTATATCTGACCTTCTCCTTATAAGCATGTATATCGTTGTTATTATTATTTCTCAACAAAATATCCTGTACCTCGTTCTTCCATTGATTTGCGTTAACATCAGTATATTAATATATCACAGGGTAATGATATTTCATTTATCATGTTTACATTCTTCGCTTCAAATCAGTATGTTATTAATCTTAATATTTTTAATATAATCTTAAACAATATATATGTATGTATATATATATATATATATATATATATATATATATATGTATATATATATATATATATATATATATATATATATATATATATAGATAGATAGATAGATATGTATGTATGTATGTGTGTGTGTGTGTGTATGTGTATGTATATATATATATATAAATATATATATATATATATGTATATGTGTATATATATATGTGTGCATATGCGTATATATAGGTATGTGTGTGTATATATATATATATATATATATATATATATATATATATATATATATATATATATATATATATATATAATTATGTGTATTTCTTCTATCTTAATGAATAAAAATTCTTCTGATAGAATAAATGGGTTAATAGAAACCAATGTAGTAAAGAACACAAAATAACTGTGGTTTAGTTCCTGTTTTTAAGGCAGGAACTCCTTGAAATTTTGGGTATTTGAGTATATTTAAGAATTTAAGGAATGGAGAAAACGCATGTTATAATTGCATACTTTATTCCTACATATGTTTCAAAGGATTACAACCTGTGTGATCCATAGGGATCTTTGATATTAAAATTGTAACCTTCTCATCAGGGAAAGCATGGGAATCATCTTAAACGCAAGACATTATGACCGATTATGAAAACAATAGATGGATAAGGTTATGACTTGAATCAAGTCCCTATGGATCACACAGGTTGTAATCCTTTGAAACATATGTAGGAATAAAGTATGCAATTATAACATGCGTTTTCTTATATATATATATATATATATATATATATATATATATATATATATATATATATATATATATTTGCCTCAATCATCACTAGTTCTTTATTTTCCCCTTCTACAGTTAGCTAAGTAAATTCTTCTTAGTAATGTCACACAGGTTGTTGTTCGTACCTTCGGTAACTTCAACTAAGTATTTCCGATCTTCTTGTAAACGTGTACATTATTATCATTATTATTTCTCCAATAAATATCCTGTACCTTGTTTTACCATTAACTAGCATTAATATCCGCATAATAATATAATATATTACTAGGCTATGATGCTTTATTTATTTTTATATTTACTTTCTTCACTTCATATAAAGTATGTAATTAGTTTTTTCCTTAAGTAGAAAATGTTTTATTTGATGAACTCCCTTAGTTCTCTCCCTTCCTCCATTTTTGACTTAGCAATTAGCTCACGATTTTTAGTTTTCTTTACTGTGGTCTATTTTGCCTTCCTCCCCCATTTTAATCATTTAATTTAAACCTTTAGCATTACGTTCACAGCCCCCTCCTTTTATAACTCTATGTAAACAAGCATTCTTATTTCTAACGGTCACTTACTGGCCCATAGAATAATATTATTGCTACCTTTATATCTCTATGTAAACAAGCGTTCTTACTTCTAACGGTCACTTGGCCATGTAACATCTTAGCTCGTAAGTTACCTCATCATTTCGCATTTGTCTTGCTTTTATATGTTGATTCCCTGAAGATGAATATATGTGGAATTCCAGCAGCTCTTACTTCTTTGGAGGAGAGCACTCATATATTTTGCTCCATTTACTGTTATTATTCATATCTTCTCAAAATGCATCACTTCAACTTGGTATCTCTACCTATAAAACGGCTGTGATATCATGGTTTTTTGTGTAATTTTTGCTACCTATGGTAACTATTAACATATTTACACTGTCAAAGCTTTTTTTAAACTGAGATAATATTAATACATACATAAACTATATATATATATATATATATATATATATATATATATATATATATATATATATTTATATATTTATATATATGTATATATTTATATATATATATGTGTGTGTGTATATATATATATATATATATATATATATATATATATATATATATATATGTGTATATATATCATCATCATCATCATAATTTAATGTCTTCCTTCTATACTGGCATGGGGTTGGATGGTTTGACAGGAGCTAGCTAGGTAGGAGCCTGCACCAGACTTCAGTGTCTTTTTTGGCAGGGTTTTTAAGGCTGGATGCCCTTCTGCAGAATGAATTGAGTGCTTTTTATGTGGGACAAGCACAGGCATGGTTTTTACAGTTGGATGCCCTTCCAAGCACCAACCACTTTACAGTGTCATTTCCTTTGTTAGGCCCAACATCCTAAGATCAGTCCTTACCGCATCATACCATATCTTCCCAGGTCTCCCTCTTCTGTGGGTACCCTCCATTTTCAGTGATTGACACTTCTTTATACAGCTGTCTTCATTCATATGCATCACATGTCCAAACCAATACTGCATGTGATTCCTCTTATGCTCAACTTTTCTCTCTATATGTTTGCACTTTGTTGTACATGCACACTGATGCTGCACATCCAGTGGAACATACTGCCTGCATTTCCCTCCAGTCAGCATATATGTTTTCCGCATTTAGAGCCTATATCTCATTACCATGGAGTATAGCTGTTCACACACAAGCATCATACAGTCTACCTTTCATCCTGAGAAAGTCCTTTTGTTGCCAACAGAGGTAATAGCTCTCTGAACTTCCTTCATCTTATTCTTATTCTAGAAACAATACTTTCAGTGTGTGTGTGTGTGTGTGTGTGTGTGTATTTACAGCTGTTTATAAGAATCCATTAATGAACATTTGGTGTGTGGCTTTGTGAGTGTGTGTGTGTGTATATGTATGTATTCTTGTTGTGTGTATGTTAGTATATATGATTTTTAAACATGCAAGATGTTTTGCAAACAACTTGCACATGCGAGTGCTACCAGTCAAGGGTTATCAGGAGAGAATATATATATATATATATATATATATATATATAGGGTTGGTAAAAAAGCTCATACCATTTTTTACATAAAATTCATTAACAATATTTAGATAGTTATACTGAACCACATATTTCTCATTTTTTTTTCACAACCTTACACCATCTTTGAGACAACTTCCCAGAACTTGGCATCTTTCTGGGTCATGAACTGGTCTAAGTAGTTTTTACACGCTTTTATAGAATCAAAGCTCTTCCCATTAAGAGAATTTTGCAAGGATTGAAATAAATGATAATCTGAAGGTGCAAGACCAGGTGAGTATGGTAAGGGGGATAGGACTTCCCACCCAATCTGCATCAACTTCTGCCTGGTCTAGTATTGTCAATTACCTCCTTTAATAAGTCTAATTGGGAACAATAATAATCTGAATTTAACATCCAATTTTGTGGAAGTAGCTTATGATACACAATGCCCTTCCAATCCTACCAGACACAGAGCATCATCTTTTTTGGATACAATCCAGCTTTTGAAAAGGTTGAAGGTGGTTCATCTTGTTTTCCCCAGGACCTTTTTCATTTTGTGTTGTTGCATGTAAAGAATCCATTTCTCGTCACACGTGATCATTCTTTTCAAAAATAGATCAATTTTGTTTCATCTGAGCAAAGAATTGCAGATGGAAATGTGCTCTATTAAGTTTTTTTCTGTTATGAGGCTCCCAAACATCATAGCAATTCACATAACCAAGTGTTTTTAAATGCTTTATAACACTCACTTGAGATACATGGTGAGTCTCCTCGATATCTTGCATTCTGTGACTTGGATTATTTTTTATTGAAGTCTCAATTTGTTCATTATCAATGATTGTAGGCCTGCTGGAATGTTAATGATCTTCCAGATCAAAATTTTTGGTTCTAAACTAGTGAACCACTTACAAACAGTACTTAGCTATGACATCATCTCATAAACAACATAGAACTTCTTTGCTCTTTGTGCAACATTTTCGCCTTTCCAGAAATAAAAGAGCATTAAATGATGAAAATTATTTCATTTTCTTTCATTTTCAGTTCTATCGTAAGAACAGTAGAAGTAAATAATTAACACAAAACTCAAATAGAAAAATGCGTTGAGATCTTTAACAGAAAATATATATATCATATGTTTCTGTCACATGATAAAACAAATCACATGATTAAACATCACCAGTTGCAAAATGCTACAAACTTTTTACCAACCCAATATTACTGTGAGCATGGGACGTAAACAGCACCATCCGAACATGGCCAATGTCAGTGCCGCTTGACTGGCTCCCATGCTGGTGGCATGTAAAAAGCACCCACTACACGCTCAGAGTGGTTGGTGTTAGGAAGGGCATCCACCTGTAGAAACACTGTCAGATCAGATTGGAGCCTGTGGCGACCTCCTGGCTTCCCAGTCTCCAGTCAAACCATCGAACCCATGCCAGCATAGAAAACTGATATTGAACAAGGATGATGATGATGATGATATATATATATATATATATATATATATATATATATGCAGTAAATTACATTGCTAGAAGTGCAGGTAAAGGAGCTGGAGATATGATAGGGATGATGATGGGTGCCTGCGAGAAGGGTAGGGGCCAGTGCAGCAGCATGAGCAGGAGCAGGGGAACGAGCCAGGTTGGGAGGTGGGTTTAAGGAAGAAACTGTGGAACAGGTCATGCAGGTTGTAGGCTTGCTTGAAGGATGGAAGGGGTAGGTTGGAGAAGATGTGCAAGGTGTAGGGGTCACACTGGAGTCACTGGAAGGCTCAGAGAATGGTGCATTGAAGGGGCAGGGTGGAGAGGTGGTAGGTGAGGGGAAACGGGAGACGGGCAATGGTGGGGTGGGTGTGGGGAGAGAGAGAGCAGAGGCATGGTTCTCACGAAGGGTGCAGTGGTGAGCCATTAGTTGAGACTGAGTCTCAAAGTCATGGTTGTCACTGCAAAGCCTGCACAGATGGAGGAATTGGGAGTAGGGGATGGAGAGTTTGGTGTGGGTAGAGTGGGAGGAGGAGGAGTTAAGGTAAGAGTGTGAGTCAGTGTGTTTGTAGCGGATGGAGGTAGTGAGAGAGGAGTGGTGTATGTTGACCGAAATGTTGAGAAATGAGATGGAAACAGTGTAGGAGAATTCGAAGGCAAAATGGAAGGATTGGACAAAAGAGAGGAAGGAGTCTAGCTGTTCGTGGGGGAGTGAGGTTGCACCGATACAGTGATCAATATAACGAACATATAGTTCAAGAGTGGGACCAGTGTATAGTGAGAATATTTGGGCCTCAGCATAGCCAACGAACAGGCTTGCATATTTGGGGCCTATTCTTGTTCCCATGGCCACTTCTGAGTTTGTTGGTAAAAATCTTTCATGAACGAGAAGCAGTTGAGGGAGAGAACAAGTTCAGCCAGATGAAGAAGTGTGGAGTTGTCAAGTTGGGGGTTGGGGGTTGGGTCAAAGGTCTAGGAAGTGTTTGTGTGCAAGAAGTCCTTTGTTGTGTGGGATCACCATATATAGACTCTTGATATCAAGAGTGAAGCGAAGTTTAGAGGGACCAGGAGGGAAGGAGAAAGAGTAGAAGAGATGGAGAGCATGGTTAGTGTCATGGATGTGGCAGGGACATGATTGAGGTATTTTGAGATGATGGGGCAGCCAGGATTGTTCGGGTTGTGGATTTGGGGAAAGAAGTAAATGGTGGGGGGGTGCAGTCAATGAGGATGGAAGTGGTGTGAGAGAGATGGGAGGAGGAGATGAGGTCATAGATAGTGGAGAACACAGCCTGTTGGTAGTTAGGCATGGGGTTGGAGTGTAGAAGGCAATTGGAGGTGGTGTCATGAAGTTGGCAGATGATGTCTTTGCAGCGTTGGCGACATCAAAGGGCCAAGAGTTCGGCCAGGGAGATGTTAAAATGTTGGGGACACCTCTAAAAGTTAAACTGGTCCACAACATGTTGGCAGATGCTTGCAAAATGATTGACTGCTTGGAACTGGCATCCAGTGGGATGATCAGTGACCCAGGTTGGTGAAGCAGTCCTTTTCATTAGATGCAGGTGGAGTGTTGTGGAATAGTGCATATAGCCTGACGTGATGCACAAAGCTATGAATATCAGCATGGGTCTGGATGGAGTGAGTGGGGTGAAGTACAGACCCTTACTGAGAGGAGAGCGCTGCACCTCAGAGAGGGCAAGATCAGGAAGAATGGTAGCCACAGACTGAAGTGGGGAGGGGTGGATGAGTTAGATGTGGAGTGGTGGTGGGGTACTGGAAGGCTGGGAGGAGTAAGCGGGGTGTTGAAGTAGTGGAAGGTTTGGGGTGATAGTGAGGGGGAAGTGTATCAGGGAGGAGGTAGGGGTGGGATGGGTGTAGTGGCATCGGGTGTGACAGAATGAAGGAGTGAGAAGAGTTTATGTTGTTTAGTACCAGTGAGGAACTCATGGAAAAATATGATTTAAATGGATTATGAAGCATAGAGTGGAATGTGCAAAGGAAGGTGAATGAGAGGAGAAAAAGATGGAATAAGCAAGAAGGAGAAGGTGGTCAAAAGTGTGTCAGAGAGATTAAAACGAATGGTGGCACGCATAAGGTGGTAGGAAGTAGTATGGAGTATGGGTTGGATGGCAGAAGCAGAGTGGAATGTGGGGTGGAAATGGGGGCAGAAACCTTTGGGGATGAGGTGGTGGTGAGGGCAGTGACTGAGAAAGGAAATGTGACTTCAGAAGCATGTTTTTTTGAAAATCAGTTGGGAAAAATTAATAGAAGGTTGAAAGTAGCGGAAAAGAAGTGTGAAAAAGTTTTTTTTAGGCAGTGGTGAAGGTGAAGGAGGAAAGATTTGTAATTGGAAGAAGGAGAAAAAAGAAAAAAAGGAGAGTGAAAGACAAAGTAATGACGTATGGTGTATAAAAGTTCAAAAGATTCAAAAGTTGTGAAAGGAAGAAAAGAAAGAAGAAAAGGAGAAGTGAAGAGGGGAAGTAGGTGTGAGAAAATGACATTGCTGGAGGTGCAAGTAAAGGAGTCAGTGATATGATAAGGATGATAATGGGTGCCTGTAAGAATGGTGGTGTTGGAGAGGTAGGGGCAAGTGCAGTAGCATGGGCAAGAGCAGTAGAATGAGCCAGGTTGGGAGGTGGGGTTAGGGAAGAAACTGTGGACCAGGCGGTCATGCAGATTGTAGGCTTGTTTGAAGGATGGAAGGAGTAGGTTGGAGAAGATGTGTGAAGTGGAGGGGTCAGACTGGAGTCACTGAAAGGCTCAGAGAATGATGCATTGAAGGGGCAGGGAGGAGAGGTTGTGAGGGGAAACGGGAGATGGGCAATGGTGGGGAGAGAGAGCAGTGGCACAGTCCATGGAACAGGCTCTGGCAAACACACAGTATATAGTGCATTATTAGTCACCCATTAAATTTAGGACATTTTTGTAAGGAAGGAGGTTATGTTTTCATTGGTGTTGGTTTGTCAGTCTGTCAGTCTGTGTGCAAAATAACTCAAAAAGTTTTGAATGGTATTTGATGAAACTTGCCGGAAAAGTTGGTAATGACACAGGGAACATATGATGAAATTGTGGCAGTGATCCAGGAATTTTTATGGATTTTTGAAGGATTTTTCATTTGTTATATTTACTGTACGTTACGTTCTTTGATTATCTCCCTTGAAAACACGGTCATCGTTTCAACGTAACCTATGGTGGCGTTGCTGTTTCCAAAGTTTATTTTCATTTCTCTATTAGTAATTTTACTCACATTATGTGTGTGTGTCACTCAAGTTTTAGGTAATTGTTGTTTCTTTTTAGTTGTATGGTGAAACTAGCTTCCTGTTGTCATTGATGTATTATAACTGCTTCAGATGATTCCTGTTTTTAAAGGTTTTTTTTTTTAAATCATATGGCTGTGTTATTTGTTTTTTTAACCTCGCAAAGGAGGTTATGTTTTTGTCGGCGTTGGTTGGGAAATTGGACGATTTTCAGCATGCGTGTATATGGGTGGAAATGAGCTGCTTGGTGGAGGTCTGCACTCTCCGAGTGCTTTTCTAGTTCTTTATGATTTTGCAGTATCCCTTTTGTAAAGCTAACAAATGTTAAACAGAGTAACAAATGTTTTTCCAAACAAAATTTATTTCTATAACAATGATTATGTTTATTATTATTTGATACTATTTTATAATGTTTGTCATTTATTTTTACACAGTTAAGTGAAAATTCAGCGTAACATATTATTAGTCACTATACTGTATGGTACAGTGTGCCTACAGCATGGAAAGAGGATGTTAAATGATGACGATGATGATGACACACAATAAGAGCACTCTCTGTCACACCATTAATTACAGTTCTTTTTTCATTGCATAGAACACCATGCACATATGCATGAGCACATACACATGATCATCATGTTGCCATTGACCAAACAGTATAATATAGTATATAAATGTTGCTTGTCTGTCAGACGATTTCATATTTACTGTCATGGGGAAAGCAAATGACATCACTATTCAAGAGATAAATGATCTTCTGAAGGCTTTAGCCAACAACAGTACAGTGCAAGAGGTGGCTAACAAATTTGGTGTTTCAAAGGGAACAGTACAGTGCATCAAGAAATTTGGAGTCACTGCAAGTGTTAGAATTGACAAGTGTGGTCCAAAGCATAAGACATCAGTGACCACAGACTGAACCATTGTGCAAATGGCTGTTATGGAGCCTCAGAAGACACTGAGGCAGCATGCTGAAGAACTATGGAAAGGCAGTGTTGAATTGTCTGCCATGATACTTTGTCACCGGCTGAAGGAAAATGGCTTTCAATGTATGCTAGCAGTGTGAAAGCCATGTCTTACTAACAAAATGCGCTACAAACGTTTGGAGTGGGCCAAACATCATCTGTTCTGGACTGTTGACGATTGGGCTAATGTATATTTTTCTAAGGCATCTTTCGAGTGTTCGAATGCAAATTGACCAGCCATTTGGCACTATGTTGGATCTCCCAAACCAATGACACATGTTTAATTTCTGACCAAAGTAATGGCATGGTCCATGATGTCTGTACATGGTACAGGTTGCTTGCACATAGTGGAAGGGACAATGAATGCCAAGCAATACAGGGAAGTACTATGCACAAGAATGTTGCCACAGGCTCGAGAATGGTTTGGCAATAACGAATGGGCTTTCACTTAATGGTGCTTTACATTCTTATAAAAATAAATTTTGTTTGAAAAAACGTTTGTTAGTCTCTGTTTAACATTTGTTATCTTTACAAAAGGTGTACGACAAAAACTTTGAGAATGAGCAGCAAAAATGGCCTAACGGGGTGACTAATAATGTGTTATATACTGTATATACAAAATTGGATATTATTCCAGTATATATTATCAAAAAGATAAAAAGTAGTGTCGGTAAAGCAATCCAGTTTAGCCAATCTTCAGGTCTCTATTACATGAACTTTGTTTACATTGCCACCATGCTTTTATATATGCATAGGTGTGGCTGTGTAAGAAGCTTGCTTCCCAACCACATTGTTCCAGGTTCAGACCCACTGCATGGCATTTTGACAAGTGTCTTCTACTATAGCCTCAGGCCGACTAAAGCCTTGTGAGAGGGTTTGGTTGATGGAAACTGGAAGAAGCTCATCGTATATATATATATATATATATATATATATATATATCTATATATATACACACACACACACACACACACATCTGTGTGTGTTTTTGTGTCTGTGTTTGTCCCCCAACTCCACTGCTTGACAGCTGGTGTTGGTTTGTTTATGCCCCTGTACATTAACAGTTTGGCAAGAGAGACTGATAGAATAAGAACCGGGCTGTAAAAAAAAGTACTGGGGTCAATTCAGTCAGCTGAAAATTCTTCAAGGCAGTGCCTCAGCAGAGGTGCAGTCTAATGATTAAAACAAGTAAAAGATTAAAAGATATATGTGTGTGTGTGTGTATAGCTACATGTATTGTACAGACACACACGTGTATATATATCTTTATCTCTTATCTTTTACTTGTTTCAGTCATTTGACTGTGGCCATGTTGGGGCACTGCCTTGAAGGGTTTTGGTTAAACAAATCGACCTCAAGGCTTATTTTTTTTTAAAGTCTAGTACTTATTTTATCTTTTATTAAACCACTAAGTTATGGGGACATAAACACACCAGCACCAGTTGTCAAATGATGGTGGAGGACAAACACAGACACAAAGACACACATGTGTGTGCGTGTGTATATATATATCATCATCATCATCATCATCGTTTAACGTCCGCTTTCCATGCTAGCATGGGTTGGACGATTTGACTGAGGACTGGTGAAACCGGATGGCAACACCAGGCTCCAGTCTGATTTGGCAGAGTTTCTACAGCTGGATGCCCTTCCTAACGCCAACCACTCAGAGAGTGTAGTGGGTGCTTTTACGTGTCACCCGCACGAAAACGGCCACGCTCGAAATGGTGTCTTTTATGTGCCACCCGCACAAGCCAGTCCAGGGGCACTGGCAACGATCTCGCTCGAAAATCCTACAGGAGCCAGTCAGGCGGTACTGGCAACGGCCACGCTCAAAATGGTGCATCTCATGTGCCACCCGCACAAGAACCAGTCCAGGGGCACTGGCAACGATCTTACTTGGCTTGCCGGGTCTTCTCACGCACAGCCCATTTCCAAAGGTCTCGGTCCGTAGTCATCGCCTCGGTGAGGCCCAATGTATATATATATATATATATATATATATACGATGAGCTTCTTCCAGTTTCCATCAACCAAACCTGTTAAAGTCTGTCATACCGGCCATGACGAAGGGAAATAGCCCTGAAACTCGAGTCGCCTTTATATATTTATATTTATATTTATATATTTGATCCTTTATATTGAACACTCAATATTTCATCTACATTCAATACTTTATTTCATGGTGCCATCCATTTTTATTTTATTTTATTTTATATTATATATTGTATATTATATTATATATTGTATATTCCATATTCTATACCCCACATTGGTTCTGCAGGAATATAAATAAAACAAAAAACAGACAGTGTTGGAACTCTTTTAAACAAAATAATATATTCCTCTATACACAATCATACAAAAAAACCACCTTTTTTGTATTTATTTTTACTCGCATATATATATATATATATATATATATATATATAGTTTATAGACTAGAGACAGGTATTCTCTGCATAGAACACACTTCTTAGTGCTCAAGAGATTTCCACTTGAGCAGGTACAGGAGTAAATGTAAAGGCAAGCAAATTAGGCAAGTCGGTGTGCAAAAAATGTATGAGGTCTGATCAATAAGTATCCAGACTGTTGCCATAGTAAGAAAGCTAAAGCATGCAAAGTGAAGCCACTTGGTCAAAATTTATGTTGAACTCTGTTGTGCAGGTGTACCAAGTTTTAACATTCTAACTCATTTCCACTGTTTACAACAGTGCTTCAAAAGAAGGTGTGTAGCGTGTGATCATCGCATTGACCATATGACAAAGAAAGTTGTGATAGCGATACCTGCTCAGAGGCCTGCCGAAAGTTTCAGAAAGTGTATGGAGAGGAGTACATGAGCTGCACACAAGTGTACAAGTGGTTCAGACCTTTCCAAGATGGTCGAAAAAATGTTGATATTGATGAATGTTCTGGGAAACCCACAACCAGCAGAACTAAGAAAAACACCACAGATGTGCATGCAGCTGTGAGGGGAAATTGTTGAATCACCATCCATGAGTTATCAGAGGATGTTCACATTAGTTATGGTTCAGTTCAGTCAATTATCGCTGAAGATTTGGGTATGAGACGTGTGCCTGCCAAGTTTGAGCCAAAACTGATTTCAGTTGACCAAGAAGACACATGGGTTTCAGTTACACAAGATTTCCTTGGTTGTATTGAGAATATTAACTTTTTGAAAACTTTGCGTAGGCCTCTAAGCAGGTATTGCCAAGCTCTTAGCAAAATTTGATGCAGATTCTCTGTTCAACTTTCTCTGTCATGGTCAATGCAATGATCACACATTACACACTGCTGTAAACAGTGGAAGTGATCTAGAATATTAAAAATTAGTGTACATGCACAGCGCAGTTCAAGATCAATCTGTAATAAGCAGCTTCACTCTGTGTGCTTTAGCTTCATTACTATGGCAACAGTCCGGATCCTTATTGATCAGACCACATACATATGTATGCATATAAAAAAGTCTGACTTACACAGAATAGAAATGATACCAGAAATTCAAGGGGTTGAATAAGGGTTTTATGAGTTCAACAGCTGTTTCTGGGGGCTTAGTGGTCCAAAATATTGTAAATTGATTCCATCATCGAATAACACCAGCCTCCGTCTTCAGGGAAGAATTTTTCATTTAAGGTGTTGACAGAATGGAGTTTAAAGATGGGATATATATATATATATATATATATATATATATATATATATATATATATAGGGTCATCCTATAAATAATGTAATTTTTTATACTTCTTTCATTTTTCAAAATTAGACAAAGTTCTTTTTTAATCTAAAATATACTCTCCTTCATTTTCTACAATGCTCTTCCATCTATCTGGTAGACTTGCAAGGCCCCTCTTCCAAAATTCATTTGTCTATGATGAAAAACACTCCTCCAGTACTGTTCTGACCTTGTCTACAGAATTCATATTTTTTCCATCCAAATGATTTTGAAGACTACGGAATAAATGATATGTTGGGTTGGGCATTGGTTTCTATTCAAACTGCTCTAGCCTCTGGAATATCATCCTCACTGTATGTGGCCGGGCAGATAACAACACCTTCTATGGGTGAAGACCTTCTTTAGCCTTGGGTGCTGGTTTTTCTCCTTTTGTTACCCATTGTTTCCAGTGCATGACATTTTTATAAAGAATCCATTTCTCGTCACCAGTCACTATTTGGTACAAAATAGGTTTCATTTGTGAGATGTGACAGCAAAGAAGAGCACACATTCACTCTCTGTGCACATTTATGATCAGAAAGTTTGTGAGGAACCGATTGACCCAATTTGCTGACTTTTCCGATGGCATGCAGGGGTTGATGAATGGTTGAGTGACCAAAGCCAAGCTTCTCTGCTATTTCCTCAACAGTTACAATGGGGTTTCGTTTCACAAGGGTTTGCAGGACATCCTCATCAAGCTCTGCAGATTTTCCAGGATGAGGCTTGTCTTCTAGGCTGTAGTTTCCGGCTTGGAATTTCTGGAACTACCATTGACACTGACTTATGTTTATTGTCCGATCTCCATATACTGCATTAATATTCCTCGTACTTTCTGTTGTATTGTTGCCTTTGCTGAACTCATATAGTAAAATATGCTGAATATGGTCCTTTGCCACTTCCATTATAGCTTTGGAAAAATAACTGTTAAAATCGAACTGCACTCTTCAAAACTTGCATTATGAATAAGTACAAGGTAAAATTACTACCTGTTTATATAGCAAGTTGATGCAGGTAGTTTATCCCATCCCACTCCAACTTTTAGTTCATGCAATTGAAAAAACTGCATTGTTTATGGGATGACCCAATATGAGTGTGTATAGGTGCAGGAGTGGCTGTGTGGTAAGAAGCTTCCTTCTCAACCACATGGTTCTGGGTTCAAGTCCCACTGTATGGCACCTTGAGCAAGTGTCTCTTACTATATCCCCAGGTTGACTAAAGCCTTGTGAGTGGATTTGGTAGACAGAAACTGAAAGAAGCCTGTCATCATCCTCATCATCATCATCGTTTAACGTCCGCTTTCCATGCTAGCATGGGTTGGATGATTTGACTAAAGACTGGCAAACCAGATGGATGCACCAGGCTCCAATCTGATCTGGCAGAGTTTCTACAGCTGGATGCCCTTCCTAACACCAACCACTCAGAGAGTGTAGTGGGTGCTTTTATGTGCCACCGGTACGAGGACCAGTCAGGCGGTACTGGCAACGGCCATGCTCAAAATGGTGTATTTTATTTGCCACCTGCACAGAAGCCAATCCAGCGGCACTGGCAATGACCTCACTTGAATGTTTTTTCACGTGCCACCGGCACAAGTGCCAAATGATAACGCTCAAATGGTGCTATTTACGTGCCACCAGCATGGAAACCAGACAACTGCTCTGGCAATGATCAAGCTAGGATGGTGCTGTTAGCGCTTCACTGGCATGGGTGCCAGTCATCGAAGTTGGTTCAATTACGATTTTGATTTCACTTGCCCCAACATGTCTTCGCAAGCAGAGTTTTGTGTCCAATGAAGGAAAGGTTGGCATGGGTGCCAGTCATCGAATTTGGTTCGATTTTGATTTCACTTGCCTCAACAGGTCTTCGCAAGCAGAGTTTAGTGTCTAATGAAGGAAAGGTACGCATAAGTGGACTGGCTACACCCCTGGCAAAGGCCACGGATTATGGTCTCACTTGGCTTGCCGGGTCTTACCTGGTGTTGCACGGGTCTTAATAAATTACCATTCAACTGCCGAAAGATGAGGCCTTACACCTGAGAAAATTTTTTTAGCCCTACCTTGGCTACTGCGTTCACTCAATGCTCTTCTAATTTCAAGACCTTACTCCTCAGCCCAGTGCAGATTAGAACCATACACTTGCGAATGAAGCCATAGAATGAAGCACACAGATAAACGTATAGGAAGAGAATGAGTTGAACAATTTCAGTGTTTCCTAAGAGGGAACAGTTTGAGTGATAGATTGCTCCCAGTTGAAAGAGGTTAATGGTCAACAGTTGGAATGTCACCCTCAAAAGGTTCATGCAACATGTAGCAACAATGTGTTTTGTAAATTGGTATCTTTTCCGTTGAATTGGTCACTTTAATGTTATGAATAAACATACTTGAGGTAATCAACCATATAGAAGGCAGCAGAAATGTCCTCAAATATGCGATATCTAACCTGCCTTTCTGCCGGTCCGTTTGTAGCAGCTGTTTGACAACATTGTTTCTTTGCATTATTACCATGCAACTGCAATGAATCACCACCTCTCTGCCATTGTAGGAGCAGCACATGAACACCTTCCATAAACTCACAGAGTTACAAGAGGCAGGCGCCCTTTTCTGATGCTTCCGTCTGATATGGGGGAAAAACAGTAAAAGTATTTGAGCATATCCCGTTATAAGCATGCATGGTGATAACATACCCACTTCAGCCTTGGCAAATATGTAGCATTTCATTGTAGACAATGTTTCTTGTCTTCTCCCGACGTGTTAATGTGAACAGTCTGTCTCTACTGCTGACTCTGGAGCATGCAAAGTACAGCTGGCCATAGGAAAAGCAAGAGAAGTCCGGCCACAGAAAGAGTCTGGCCCTGAGACTTGTTGACAGACATGGTGAAGCTGGGCCGGAGTGGGAATTACAGTCTTCTGAACGTGAAAGATATGTCTGCTCCTGAGGGAGTAAGGGGAATCCTTGGAATGAATACATCCTCACCTTTTCCGCATCCGGATAGGATGGTTGTCTTGACAACATGCTTCATCAATTTTTTTACAACCAGATGTGTTCCATTGCACAGTCTGGGGGTTGGGCTCCAAATTGCACAGAAGCATAACCGGAATTCCAACTTTAAGGCAGAGCAGATGTGGCGGTAGGGTCTAAAAAGTTGAGGAACTCTGTTGGGAAATTCACCGATTCATTTGCATCTACCATTGTATCTACAAATTTGTATGTGAAAGGAGCACCAGAAAGTGACTACAACAGTTGATCATTGAGTTTTGTAATGGTCACATTTTTCGGAGCCAGCACTGCTCTTTCAGACAGCCATTCATGATTGAGATAATTATCTTTTAAATGGGGAAACATTTTATCGGTGAGTTCGGCCAAAGATGAAACGAGGGTTGCGAATGGGTGGACATCCAGTTCCCCATCAGTGTCAAGAGGCACTTTACCGTCGCCAAGTTTCAGAATGTCACTTGTGAAGTTAGCAGACGTTTGATCGCCAAACAATCAAGCCCTCATGTTGATTGTCAGGGTCAGTGACCTGACATGACGCCAGAGTGGAGATGATTTAAGGCATGCTTGAACATAATAAAGTCAAGTGTCTGTCATTGTGTACGTGAGCAGGCGATATGTGTATGTGTAAAGAAATAGCTGTTATAGTGGTTCCCTAGCATAAATAAATCTGAATAATCTGGAGTCACATCAAATGCTGGACCAATAGACACAATGATTAAGCAGTACGCAGCTTCATTGTGCTTCTGTAGTTCAGTTTCAGTCTTCCATCATCCGTTGAGTACTGTGACGCCATGAAACTCTTTGGGTCAAACTGCAAATGTGTACCGAGTTTGGTTGAAATCGGACAGCTTTTTGAAAAAAATGAACATTTATTGAAGCAGCTGTTATGAACATACCTACTGCATACCTGAAATTTCTATCGAATCAGCCTGGTGGTTCAGTGGCCTGGCCTGGCTTCACCCAAAAGCACTTGTACACGGAAGTCATAAACAGCACAAAAGGCAGCTTGGGTATTGATTTGATTCAAGAGATTACCAAGGTTATTGCTTTAACAATGTCATGCCCCAAACTGTCTTTTTTTAAGTGTAAGGCATCATGTTTCTGCAGTTTCATGGTAATTTATTAAGACCCGTGTAACGCCAGTTACTACTGCTAGTGAAATGGATGAAGGAAGTAGTAAGTACTTACCGTAGCTTGTGTAGTACAGAGGCTGTTATTGCTTTAACTATCTCATGCTACACATAGAAATCTCTTTCATTTATTGCCTCAGTGCCAGATGTTTACTATTATTAGCAGTAGCTATTTTGAGGTCACGTGGGGTTACAATGTGTGTGTACAACATGGTGGAGATTAATCGTTTATGCATCAGAGAAGGAATGGGGTCAGTGTTCTGAGAAAAGCAAATCAGAAGCTACCTCAACAAAGGCATTTTGTTTGAATTTGAGTTTGTCAAATTGTGCTCAAACAAAGCACAATTTAATGAAATGTACCAAGGCATAAGACTCGCTGGGTGAAAATGCATTTGTTTACCGAGTTTGGTTTCAATCAGCTCAATGGTTCCAGCACTATGGCCTGCCTTAAAGGCATTTTTTGAGTTAGTTTTTCCTGTGCTGTGCTCAAATAAAATGGAATTAGAAAAAAATAACAAAACGAAAAACCTTGGGTAAGAATGTCAAGTTTGATCAAAATCGGACGACTTTTTGAAAATATCGATGATTATCGATCGAGTTTTTGCCCACTCAGTGTGTGTGTGTGTAACTGTTTACATAGGTTTATCTGTGTCTATAGTAGAGACAGATAGAGAGAAGGAGAGATGTTTTGGTGTATGTATATAAGTTTACTTTGGAGTGTGTGCATCTGTGTGTATATGTATGAAGATATATATCTGTCAACATCATCTTACTTTCTCCCCCTTTCTCTCTATCTACACATACACAGCTATCTGTAACATATTTCCCCTCTCTACCCTCTTTCAGCCTGATAATTGTAAATTGTCAATCTGGCTAAGATCCTAATGTAGAATATTCTTTATTGACACACATAAATGCTTCTCTGTTTCCTTTTTTATCTTTTTGTTCTCTTTTTCTCTCTCTCATTGTCTTGGATTCTGTTACTTTCAATCTATTTCTATTTCTAGGACACATTTTTACTTCTTTTTGTAGGAGTTACTCATATACCTATCTTTATAGATATATATATATATCTACATCTATCAGTAAAATTTTATCTTTTTACATCAGCAATGCTTTTCTGTGTATATATATATATATATAAATGTAAATACTTTCCCAAATAAAATTGCACTTCATGTTTGAAGCTCCAATAAAGGTGTAGGGTGATACACAAACATTCAACTATGAGTGCATTGCATCTTATAGCAGAAACAGCTGTAAGCTAATGAAGTTCATGACAATTTCTTTTCCTTCTTTATTACTGCTCTGTATTTGATTGATGCTTTGTTCTGAAGCATTTATTGAGTTCTAACACCATCTTATTAGTATTGCTATGCCTAAGCAAAATAATATATATATATATATATATATATATATATATATATATATATATATATATATATATCATCATCATCATCATCATTGTTTAACGTCTGTCTTCCATGCATGCATGGAAAGGACAGTTGACAGGACCGGCCAGGTAGAAGACTACCCCAGGCTACTGTGTCTGTTTTTGCAGGGTTTTTATGGCTGGATGCCTTTCCTAACACCAACTACAATGCAGAGTGGACTCAGTGCTTTTTATGTGGCACTACCATAGGCAAGGTTAGTTTTGACATGATTTTTACTGGTGGATGGCCTTCCAAATGCCAACCACTTTACAGCATGGACTGAATGTTTATTATGTGGCAGTAGCACCAGCAGGGTCGCTAAGTAACTTGCAAGACAAGGAATTTTGAGAGGGGTAAGGGTATTGGAGGAGGGGATATTGTGTCAGATGATGAAAAGTTAGAGTGTGACAGAGAGAGAGAGGCAGAAACAGGTGTCTTTCTATAAAGGAGGGGACATTGGAGGAGGTGATCATGTGTTGAATGATGAAAAGTTAAAGTATGATAGAGAAATAGAGAGGCAGAAACAGGTGTCTTGCTATAAGGTGGTACATAGTTACCTGGCCAGAAAGAGAGAAAGAAGAGAAAGAGAGTGTTATATGGACTGTTGGATATATTATTCGTCTGACATTCCGTGTGTCATTGTGGTTCGTCTGAGTTCATTGTTTCATTGTTGTTGACTTGTGTGACTGTCATAGTAAAATGTCATTGATTGACATATATAGCGGACATGATTCTTGTTTATTCATAACGAACATTGGGTGAGTGCGTTCTTTGTATGTAATTGAATAATAAATGTAATAATTAAATTGTACAACTCATTGTGTTATCTCTGCAAGTCTTCTGAGGGAAATACAACAGAGTTTATTGGCGTCGCCGATAGGATACATGCTTACTTTACCGTAAAATTATTCATCGTAATAACAATGGCTGAAAAACAGACAGTAGAACTTATTAAATTGTTTAGGGAACAAATGGACAAGCAAATGCAACAACATAAGAGAGATATGGACACTCTGTTAAAACTGTTTGGTGCTCGACAAGTTGAAGGCGATCCCAGTGGCTATTTTTCAGCTGTTTCGACAACAGTGTCGATTCCACCATTTGCTGCATTTGATTCAACGTCAGAACTATGGCCTGATTACTGGTCAAGATTCCGTACGTTTGTGGCTGCTAATGCTGTACCTGAAAAACGCATGGCACAAGTGTTCCTGACCAATCAGACTGCTACTGTTTACAAGCAACTTGCTAATCTGGCTACCCAACAAAATCCGCCTAAAGATATCAACAACTTGATAATGGACGAAATCGTTGACTTCATGAAGGAACAGTTCGACCCTAAACTTTTCATTGTGAGAGAGCGTTTCAAGTTTTGGAGTGATATGCAGCAGAAGCCAACCGAAACTCTCCAGGAGCTGGCAGCACGTATATGCCAGGATGCAGCTACCTGTGATTTTCCAGCGATCACCAACCCACAGGATGAAGCTCTGAGACAGAGATTCATATGTTCAGTCAATAATGAAGCGGTTCTTAAGGCGCTTTTTAAGATAAAAGACACAGAACTAGATTTTGCCCGTGCTGTCCAAGTTGCCATCGAGACGGAAGATGCAGCAAAGGTTGCAAAAGAAACTGTTTATGATTCCAAAACCAAGCAAGTCTACACAGTCCAGCAGAACAGGAATAAGAGTCCTCAAAAGAACCATCAGCAGTCTTATTCCACAAACCAGGAGAAATGCTACCGATGTGGAAAGGCTCACAAAGCGACAGACTGTCCTTTCAGAGAAACCAAATGTCATTTTTGTGACATTTACAAGCAGTGTGTAGAAAAAAACAACATCGGCTGAAGGGATCACAAAGGGATCCAAAGTCGAAGCAGTCTTAAAGATGCCATCTCCAAAGAACGAATTAAGCTTGAAATCTTTCTTGGGTTCAGTTCAGTTTTATGGAAAGTTTATCCCAAACTTAGCCAGTATAGCAGAGCCACTCTATTGCCATACAAAAAAGTCAACTATTTGGAAGTTGGGAGATGAGGAACAGTCAGTTTTTGATCACTTGAAAAATGTACTTTCATCGAGTCAAGTTCTGATACACTTTGATCCAAAGAAAACTTTGGGATTGGCGTGCAACGCATCAAACGTTGGTATTGGAGCAGTCCTGTTTCACCGCTATCCTGATGGAAGCGAGCGCCCAATATCCAATATGTCCAAGACTCTTACTTCTGCACAGCGTAACTACAGTCAAATTCAAAAGGAAGCCCTAGCTATCATATTTGGCTTGCAGAAATTTTACCAATATTTGTACGGTCGTAAATTCGTACTCATGACTGACCACAAGCCACTGACATCACTATTCAGTCCGAGGAAAGGGACGCCACTTCTCGCTGCTAACAGACTAGCACCATTGAATATCGGAAATCAGCAGATCATGGCAATGCTGATGCCCTCAGTCGCTTGCCATTCGGTGATGATAACGACTTTGACAGAAAGGAAAATGTTGAAGACATAGACATGGTGTGTGCCATCAAAGCTCTTAGTATTCAAGTCCAACCTGTGGATGCTAATCTCCTCCGTCAAGAGTCAGGGAAAGATCCAGTGATATCAACAGTGATGCACTACATCCGTGAAGGCTGGCCACCAAAGAACATGGAGATCAATGACGAAGTCAACAAGTTCCGTAAGTTATCAAACTCACTTAGTATCTGCCATGGATGCCTTATACATGGATCTAGAGTTGTGATTCCACATAGCTTGCAGCCAAAGATCCTCAATCTTCTGCATCTTGGACATTTTGGCATGGAACGCATGAAACAACTAGCACAAACTGCTGTTTATTGGCCTGGTATCGATGCTGCTATAGAGATAGCCAGTCGACGATGTGATTCGTGCAACGAACATCAAAGGCAGCCATCTAAGCCTCCAGTTCACCCATGGATGTTACCAGAAAAACCGTGGAGCCGCTTACACCTGGACCACGCAATAAATTTTATGGGTAGAGATTGGCTGGTGATCACAGATGCTTATTCCAAGTACCCATGCATTCATCCTACTTCCTCCACGTCCTCCAAAGCCACTTTAAATCTGCTTGAGGAAGACTTTGCGCACTTCGGATTTCCTCACACACTGGTCACCGATAATGCACCAACTTTTACGTCTGAGGAGTTCCAGAGCTGGTGCAAAGAACGCGGGATCACACACCTGACAGGGGCACCTTACCACCCAGCTACCAACGGAGCAGCGGAAAGTTTGGTGCAGACCTTCAAACAAGCTCTGAGGAAGTCTTCTCTTCCACCGACACGAGCACTTCAAGAATTTTTGATGCAGTACTGGAGAACACCGACATCTTGTGGATTCTCTCCAAGTGAACCTTTGAATCACCGGCAGATACGAACAAGGATTGATTCTCTGCTGCCATTGCCAGCACACATTGCTCAAGGCAAACAGTCTAAGGAAACAGATAAGTCTCAGGTGACTCCAAGCTCGGCTGATGTTGCTAAAGTTATCAGGCAGTACAAGGCCGGAGATCCTGTGTATGCACTATACTATGGACCTCGCCGAGACAAAGATCCCCGATGGATACCAGCAATCATTAAGAAGTCATTGGGTACTAGCTGCTTTAACGTGAAGGTCATACCTCATGGCCCGATGTGGAGATGACACTGGGAACAGCTGCGACCGCGGTACACAACTGAGGAAGACAATGAACCTGGTGATGCAGAAAACACTGTATTTCAATTTGTAACAGATCACCCGATGGAGATCTCGGAAACTGTGCCACTAACTCAACGACAAACCAGACCCAAGATCATGTTACCCGTTCCAGAGTATGGACCAGACAACCCAAGACGATCCAAGAGAACCCGTAAAACCCATGAGAGACTTTGCTGTTGATACTTCTTGTGTAGCATCAATTTCAGTGGGGAGGTGTTATATGGACTGTTGGATATATTATTTGTCTGACATTCCGTGTGTCACTGTGGTTCGTCTGAGTTCATTGTTTCATTGTTGTTGTCTTGTGTGACTGTCGTAGTAAAATGTCATTGATTGACATATATGGCGGACATGATTCTTGTTTATTCATAACGAACATTGGGTGAGTGCGTTCTTTGTATGTAATTGAATAATAAATGTAATAATTAAATTGTACAACTCGTTGTGTTATCTCTGCGAGTCTTCCAAGGGAAATACAACAGAGAGGGAGAGGAAAAGAGAGTGAGTGGAAAAGAGAGTGAGAGGAAGAGAGAGAGAGAGAAGTAGCAAGAAAGAAACAGGTATGCTGATGTAAAGGAGATACTGGGTTACCTAGCTAGCCAGAGGGAAAAGCAAAAGAAGAGAGAAAATGAAAGAATGAAAGCAGAAACAGGTGTGCTGCTGTAGAGGAGATACATAGCTACCCAGCTAGAGGGAAGAGCAAGGGAAAGACAAAGAGAGAGATTAGGAAACAGCAAAAGTGCAAGAGAGAGCAAGAGAGAGATGGTTGAGAAGTGCCAGGATATGCTCACAAGTAACAAGGATCAGAGTATAGATGAGACAGTAGAAGAAAGAGAGAAATAAATGGTGGCAATTGCCAGGGCATGCCCTCAAGGTGTGGAGGTCATAATATACATGGCCAGGTATTGCCAAGAAGATGCAAGTAGGGAGAGGGAACTGCAGTGACTGGCGAAAACTTGGGTATAAAGATGGGGTGGAGGGAAAGTAGTAAAATAATGAGGACAATGATGATAATGATGATATATATATATATATATTAATACTATATTTTGCTGACACATGAAATAAATTATGTCTCTAAAAATGAGCTCAATCACACATATTCCCATCCTTATTCTGTAAAGACAGTGATAAAACTAGAGCTTCAATCATGAGACTAGTTGATACGTTGTATAAAAAGCTACAAGGAAATTGTGAACATTTAACATCAAAATATTAGTTATTTAGTGAATTAAACCCTGAATTCTCTGCGTTAAATTAGCATTTTAATAAGGAATTAGAATCTTTTTTTAAATTTAATAAAATTTATAATTTAAGTCAGGTTAGACACTGTTCACTTTGCTGTCCAGACAGCATGCCCTTGATATTTATGTAAAGGGTAAAGACCCCCTTCAGTCATGAATGACCAATGAATTGTACCTAGAAAGTTACCCTCCAGGCAATGTTGTTTATGGAAGACCAGCAGTCACCCATGCATACCAGCCTCCCCTCTCCACACCACTGATGTTATCCAAAGGAAAGGCAAAGGCCAATACAGCTTGGCACCAGTATATTTGTGTATTTGAGTAAGGATGTATGTTTTAATGAAAGTGTTTTGATAGTTTAAAAAAATAATGCTTCTTAGGCTTTATCACTGGAGTTTAAACTAATTGAATAGTATATCCCAAACAAAAAATATGCTGAGCAGGATGAAATCATGTGTTAGTTAAAAAATATAAAATATTGATATGTAAATACAATAAAATCCTAAATAGATATTAGAAAATTAAAGAACTGCACTCACCTTTATTTGATATATTAATTAGCTCTAATATTTTTTTTGCATGATAAACATATCATTTTTTCTCCATCTTTTCTTTTTTTATAAGAATGTTTCAGCAACTGTTTGTGTAGAACTATCAAACTTATATTTTTACTTATTGTTCTAAACTTAATTCTAAAATTTAAATCAATTACTATACTATATATATTACTACATATTAAATATTTTGAGTGAATAAACCCATTATTTTAAGTGAATGGTGATAATATTAACTTCATTTATATCACTAATATGAATTAATTTCATCTAAAATATATAACAGAGTTATTTGATACTTTATGAAAATATTTACAATTCAAACAATTTCATATACTATCATTACAATATTGTTGCTGTTTAACCCTAAATCAACCCTCACCTAGCAGAGCTATTATTGAAAGCATATTAACCATGATCAACTTATCCTTTTTTAGAGATATCTACGACTACATTAACCTTTCTTTACTTTTGTATGAAAAGATCATTGGATAATTAGTTGCTAGGGTGTGACTTGAGGGATATTTAGCAGCTACTACTATTAGGCTGAGAAACCACATAATCGCTGCTTCATTAACTCATTGTAATAACAATATGCATTCAAAAGCTTAAAACAGTAATACTTCAAAGAGATTTTACCTTCAGAGTTATTTTAAATTCATTCTGTTGGCGAGTAAGGCTGGATTTCAGTTGCTCCAAGTCAGGTCGTTCTTTACTTACTACAGCAGCTAGTAACTGTTCTTCAAGACCATCACGTGTGACAGAGAAGTTAATCAGCGTTGTTTCTGCTTGTATCTCTGGTTGATAATGAGGATTTGCCAATTTTGTGTGCAAGATCAACTGGAAAGACTGATTGTATGGCACTTCTTTCTCTCCAATTTTGATTGCAGTACCCTGATTGATAAAGTAAACTAATGAAACTAGTATATGTATGCTGTGAAAAGCAAAAGTTAAATTCCATTAAATTCTTAAGGTTATGACATTTCATTGGGTTTCTTCTAGATTAGCACTGTTTAATCTGCATTTTGTTTCTACCACAGTGGGAATATGTCCAGGTAATGGAGAAATATTTGTATTCATTAAATTTTCTTTGTCCCTTACAATGTTTTGTTTACTTAAAATTTTAAAAAACCATTGAAACATATAGCAACACTTGAAAACATCAGGCACATTCAAACAAATGAGGTAGCAAAAATAGGAATTAAATAGAACATTTCTACAAGAGTTATGTCACACAGAGGAGACATAGTACAGACATCAAAATAATACCTAAACATAGTTAAAACACTCATGGGCGCCTGTACAAGTTTGATTGACACAAAAGTGTACATGTGGACCAATAATTTTGTTATGGGGATAATAGTAATAATGGTACAACCCTCCCAGTGGTATGTGCTAGTCATTATAAATACTATCAGTCGGACTCAGCATGAGGAGAGAGTATGGAAGTAGAGGGTCACAGATAGTAGCTACATGTACTGGCCAAAAATGGATAGAGAAATGGAAAGTTTAGTGAAAGGATGTGAAAGTTTAGTGTAGAGGATGTGCTCTAGTGGCAAAATTACCGATGATAAAAAGAGAACCTTGATTGAAACTACACTTCGATTTCGCTAGTTCTTAGTAGTAGTAGATAGTTTCTCTAAATGGCCAGAAATTTCTAAGTATAAAAAGCCAACCTCCTCAACTACCACAAATTTTCTACATGAGCTGTTTGTGAGATTTTTGCATCCCAGACATAATAGTGTCTGATAATGGAATGTAATTTGTGTCTTTTGAGTTTAAAAAGTTTTGTAAAATGTTTGCTGTGGAACATGTAGCCACGATGCCATACCATCCCAGATATAATGGACAAGCAGAACACTTTATCAATATTTTCAAGAGGGCCCTTAGAAAGTTGAATAAGGAAGCTCTACAACAATTCTTAAGAGTATACTGTGTGACATCAAATCCAAATACACCAGCAGGTTGTCACCAGCAAAGCTGATGTTTGCAAAGAAAATAAAATAAGTCTTCGACAAATTGCTACCTGGCAAGAAAAGAAAAATTGCAATGGAAAATACAGCAAGATATTTCAGAATTGGTGAAAAGGTATTTGTTGGGGCATATAAGAACAGAAAACAAAGTTGGGAAGATGACGTGATTACCAAATGCATAAGAAAAATACTATACTTGGTGAAAGGAAGAAAAGGAGTATACAAGAGACATCAACCAACTAAAAAAAAAAAAATTTAAGAGAACAAGCCCAAGAGAGTGGAAGAACCAATGGAATGGTTATATGATACTTTTCAAGTACCAACACTACTACAAAGTGTAAGAAAAAGAAAATGTATGGAGTCCCTGGAAGTGGATGACAAATGAAAAAATATTAGATGTGTAACTGTCTGAAAAACAACTCAAAAAAGGCAGGAGGGTAAAAATTACTGTTATTAAAAGAAATAAAATTACACTCCCTTAGAAAAAAGAAAAACTTAAAAGGGGAGATGTTATGGGGATAAAAGTCATAATGGTATAACCCTCCCACATGACGAATGGTATGTGGTAGTCATTATAAATATTCTAAGTCAGTGTCAGTATGAGGAGAGAGTACAGAAATAGACGGTCATAGATAGTCATGGTCTTACTTGTCTAACTAACAATACTGCTATACCAGAGTGGGCAGTCAAACGAAAGGATTACAAATTTATTTTTACTATCTCTCTGCAAAGAAACACTAGAAATAAAATAAAGAAAACAAAATATAGAAAATGAAAGATGACCTGGACATGTGAGCGGAATAGTTTATTGTTGCTGGAAACTGAATCTATCAATAAATGTATAATTATCCTGAAATTCCTAGACACATTTGCAACACCTTAGAAAGCTACTACAATACTGTCATAAGAAGATTATCCTCCACCTATTCAGTCAAGAGAAATATTTAAAAAAATCTCCTCATGCACAGAACAACAGTAGCAGCATTAGCCTCATTTGCAACCAATAAGATAGATTATTGGATACCTGAATCTCAAGATCTATGTACATTATGCATCAGAGTAAGAGACTTAATTATACTCTAATTAAGAAATCACTGAGTATCATCTGATTTATTCAATTGAACGAGATTGTCATCAAACTAATTTATGGCTACTGCTACTCATAATCATAAATTTGTGGTGGAAATGTATATTAAACAATCAAGCAACACTTTTGAAAAGTGTTCCTTTTTATATATGAGGGTAAGTCAGAAAGTAATGCAATTTTTATTTGCATTATTTTTTGACTCTTATAAAAGTGACTTGCAATTTCATTTATGAGTTTATCAACTAATACAACTTTCAGCTTAATCAGAAGCTATCATGTACTTAATATCATTTAACAAAACAAAATCAAAGATGGAAGAATTTATTATTTTGATTGATGCACTTTAAATGCATTTTTACTGGTTATTTTCAGACAATAGGAATGTTATTGTTGGCATGCTTGCCTTTTTCAGAAATCAGAAAGCTTAATTTGAACTTCTTTTTCTGAACATAAGGAACCATTTTTGGACATTCACCACAGTCAAAAAGATTGCAAGAGGATTCCTTGTGTCATGAAAACTCAAACCCATAATATACTCACATGTATTCTTGCATTAACATATATGGTATAACAATGTTGTCATACACACATTCTTATATTCATATACACAGAAAGATAACAGTGTTGCAAAACACACATATTCTTATATTAACATACACACTGTGAAGTTTATATTGTTGCATATAAATTATGAACTATTTCATGCTAATATTTTCACAGATAATGTAAGTGTACTAGATTTTATTATATGAACTTCTTGTCATATCACTGAAACATAAACTGTAGAACATAACTTGTGGTGACAATCCTTTCATGTGTACCTTATTCTTAACTCGCTCTGAGTTTCCTGCAATTATTTTTTAAATTTTGGGTCATATTCAGATTCACTTGCTTGTGATATTTTGCCATTTATTATTATTATTGTTATTCATTAGTTTTATTTTTATAACGTGCTTTCACTTCACTACCGAGCGCAGCTCTGTGCACCTTGGGTATGTGCTGTGGTTTGCTGTGATGCTCTTATGGTTACTGTATTGAAAGTGTTTTGCGTAGGATGTGTGCAGTGCCCAGTTGTGCAATTTTCTGTATGATATATATTTGTAAGTGCTGGTGTTTTTGTTATTTATTAGTCTGAATGTTTTTTTATTATACCTAAGGCACCTACTATGATAGGAATTGTTTCTGTTTTTAGATTCCACATTCAAGTTACCTTTATTTCCAGGTCTTTGTATTTTGAAAGTTTCTCCATTTCTTTTAGGGAAATGTTGTCATCTGCTGGTATTGATACATCAATTAGAAAGCATTTTTTCCCTTCATGATCTTTGACAACTATATCTGGTCTATTGGCCTTAATTTCACTATCTGTGTGTACTGGCATATCCCAGAGTATGGTTGCTTTCTCATTTTCTGTGACCTTTTCTGGCGTGTGCCTATACCATCTTTTTTCTGTTGTTATTCCATAGTGTTGGCATAGCTTCCAGTGTATATAGGTCCCAGCTCTGTCGTGTCTGTGAATATATTCCTCCTTAGCCAGGACTGGGCAGCCAGAGATAATATGATTTATTGTTTCTTGTCCATCGCCACATATTCTGCAGTTACTTGTTATGTTTCTTTTCATTATATGTTTTTGGTAATTTCTGGTGGGGAGGCTTTGGTCTTGTGCAGCAATTAAAAATCCTTCAGTCTCTGCTTTGAGTCCTGAGCTTCTCAACCATTGCTGGGATTTTTCTCTGTCTATTTCTTTTGCATTTAGTTTAGCCCAGTATTTACCATGTAGGGGCTTTTCTTGCAATCGTTTTATCATGGTCAGTTGCTGTTCTAGTTTTAGTTTGGATTTCATTTGTTTCATAGCTTTTGTTGTTACTTCTTCTTCTTCGTATTTATTTGGTAGTATGATTTCTTGTTTGTATTTGTCAGCTTCCTTAAATACTGAAACAGTTTCTTGTTTTGCTCGTGTTTTGTGGCTATTTGTATTAGTTTTCCTTGCTTCTGGAGTAGGTATTTTTGCAGTCCTATGGTGGTTATTTTATAATAGTTTTCCAGCTGTATAAGACCCCTACCACCTTTTGTATGTTGTATATATAGCCTTTCTATGTCTGATCTTGGGTGGTCCATCCTAGATCCTGTCATTATTTTTCTTGTTTTCCTGTCTAATTTAGATAGTTCGTTTAGTGTCCAGTTAAGGATATTGTTGTTGTAACTTATAACTGGGACGGCTAAAGTGTTAATACCTATTAACTTGTTTTTAGCATTGAGCTCTGTTTTTAGTATTGATCTAACTCGTCTATAGTACTCTTTCTTTATTTTTTCTTTCATTTGTGTGTGTTGTATCCTATCTAGTTCATTGATTCCTAAACATTTGTATGGCTGGCTTTCGTCTAATTCTCTTATTTTTATTGGCTTTATCTAGTGTGCTGTTGCTACTCTTAACTAATTTTCCTCTTTTCAGGGTTGCTTTGGCACATTTTTCTAATCCGAATTTCATATCTATTTCCTTGGTAAATCCATGTACTGTCTGTAGTAGTGTTGCTAGCTCTTTATCATTTCTAGCGTATAATTTTAGGTCATCCATATATAAAAGGCGGCTCACAGTTTTGCCGTAACATTTGTATCCGCATCCAGTTCTATTTAGCAATTCAGTTAAAGGTGTGAGTGCCAAGCAGAACAGGAGTGGAGAGAGCATGTCTCCCTGGAATATTCCTCTTCTAATGGGGATGGCTTTCGTTTTCATGAGTCCCTCTTTTGTTTGGAGCTGTAGCACTGTCAGCCATTTATTCATAGAGTGCCTTATGTATTTTATAATAATTGGTGCTACCTTGTTTATGGCTAGTGTTTCAAGAATCCATTATTATTATTATTATTATTATTATTATTATTATTATTATTATTATTATTACTATTATTATTATTATTATTATTATTATTATTATTATTATTATTATTATTGCTTCAATGTAAATGAATAAATACACAAAAAGCGAGGAAATGTATTTTGAAAGTGTTACTTAGATCAGATGGTGGGCTATTACAACAATCCTGTAGTTACAGGATTGCTGTAAGTTCTTCAGAAAATTTGTTTGAAATCAGACTAACTTTAGCTGGTATGCATCAATAGTGGGTTCAATTCCATTGCATGGCAAGTGTTTTCTACTGTACACCCAAGCTGATGAAAGCCTTTTGAGTAGATCTGGAAAATAGAAACTGGAAATATCCTGTTGTATATATGTATGTGTGTATGTATATGTGCTGTTTTTTTTCCTATCACTGCTTGACAACTGTTGTTGGTTCGTTTATGTCCCCTGTAACTTAGTGGTTTGGCAAAAATATCTCATAGACTAGATACAAGACTTAAAATTAAGTACTGGAGTTGATTTGTTTGACTAAATCCTTCAAGGTAGTCCTTCAGTATGGCTGCAGCACAATGACTGAAATGAATATCATCATCATCGTGTAACGTCCGATTTCCATGGTGGCATGTGTTGGACGGTTTGATTCAGGACTGGCAAGCCAGAAGGCTGCACCAGGCTCTAATTGATCTGGCCAACCACTTCGAAAGTATAGTGGGTGCTTTTACGTGCCACCGGCACGAGGGCCAGTCGGGTGGTTCTGGCAACGACCATGCTCAAAAGGGGTTTTTTATGTGCTACTTGCACAGGAGCCAGTCTGACGGCACTGGCAATGACCACACTCAAATGTTGCTTTACACATGCCACCAGCACATGTGCCAGTAAGGCAAAGCTGGCAACAATCATGTTCGAATGGTGCTTTTTATGTGCCTCTGGCATGGGAGCCCATCGGCGGTCCTGGAAACGACCACGCTCAGATGATCCTTTTAACATTCCACTGGCATGAGTGCCAATCAGGCGGTACTGTCATCAGCCACGTCAGTGATTTTGATTTTGATTTCACTTGCCTCAATAGGTCTTCACAAGCAAAGTTTATTGTCCAATGAATGAGGGGTACTCATAAGTGAGCTGATTACACCTACTGGCATAGGCCATGGATTATAGTCTCACTTGGCTTGTCAGGTCTTCTCAAGCACAGCATATCTCCAAAGGTCTCGGTCACTAGTCATTGCCTTGGTAAGGCCTAATGTTTGAAGGTCATGCTTCACCACCTCATCCCAGGTCTTCCTGGGTCTACCTATTCCACAGGTTCCCTCAACTGCTAGGGTGTGACACTTTTTCACACAGCTGTCCTCATTCATTTGCAATACATGACCATACCAGCGCAGTCGTCTCTCTTGCACACCACAATAAATGCTTCTTAAATCCAACTTTTCTCTCAGAACACTTACACTCTGTCAAGTATGCACACTGACATTACACATCCAGCAGAGCATACTGGCTTCATTGCTTGCAAGCGTACGCATGTCCTCAGCAGTCATGGCCCATGTTTCACTGCCATGTAGCATGGCTGTTCATACATGCGTGTCATACAGTCTACCTTTTACTCTGAGCAAGAGGCCCTTTGTCACCAGCAGAGGTAGGAGTTCTCTGAACTTTGCCCAGGCTATACTTATTCTAGCAGCTACACTTTCAGAGCATCCACCCCAATACTGACTTGGTCCCCTAGATAAGAGAACCTATCAACTACTTGTAGTTTTTCTCCCTGGAATGTGACAGAAGCTGTTCTCTGTCCATTTTCAGTGTTTATAGCACATACAAAAACTACCTTCCCAGTTAGTCTTCCTTTGATATTGCTGCACTTCTTATGTGTCCATAGCTTACACTGGGTACATCTTATGGAGTTTCTACCTATGCCTTTTCTACAGATTGAGCAGGGCCATCTACCTGAAGGGATTTGTGGTTTGTTTGCCTTCCTACTAATTAAGACTTTGGTTTTAGCTAGGTTGACTCTGAAGGCCTTCGATTCTAATCCTTGCTTCCACTCCTGAAACTTTTCCTCTAGTTCTGATAGTGACTCAGCAATCAGAGCAAGGTCATCAGCATAGAGGACTATGATGAATAAGAGGGGGCTGTAGACTGATCCTTGGTGGACCCCTACCCTACCCGGAATTCTTCACTGTACTTGTTGCCAACTCTCATCTTACTAACAACATCCCTGTACATGGCTCACACAGCTCTCACTAACCATTCATCTATCCCAAGTTTCCTCATTGACCACCAGATAAGGGATCTGGGGACCCTGTCAAAGGCTTTCTCCATGTCAATGAAAGCCAGGTATTTCTCCTGCAGCTGTCTTACCAGAAATCAGAAATATAGCATCAGTGGTGCTTTTCCCTGGCACAAACCCAAACTCCATCTCATCTAAACTGACTCTCTCCCTAATTAGTTGGGCTATGACCCTCTCCGTGACTTTCATTGCCTGATCCAACAACTTGATACCTCTGTAATTATTTGTATCTAAAGCATCACCTTTACCTTTGTAGCAGTTGACTATGGTGCTGCTACAGCAGTCATTGGGTATGACTCCTTCATGTATCACCTGGTTAACTATACAGGTGACCAAGCTATAGCCAACACCGCCAGATAGTTTGAGCATCTCTGCGGTGATTTCTGATGGGCCAGGGGCTTCCCTGTTTTCATACCCTTAATTGCTTTATCTACCAAGGTACTGTTAATTTGGATAGCTGGTCCCTATGTTGGGTCAGCATTTGGCAGACTCTCTTTCTCTCATTCATTCTCTTTATTTAGTAACTTTTCATAATGGTGTCTCCAAACTTCTCTCTTTGCAGCCTCATTTAATGCAAGTGAAGCATCATCCATGCGGACACATTTCTCTCCTACGACATCACTATTCTCTCTCACACACTGTCTTGCAACAAGTAAATCCTCAAGTCTTTGATCCTCACAACACAGAACATTGGCAAATTTTTTCTTATCTACTTGCCCTCTGGCTAAATAAACCTGTCTCTTAGCTTCCTTTCTGGAAGTCTGATACAATTCCCTGCTAACACTGTTCTTCCAATCCTTCCAAGCCTGTTTCTTTTCCTTAATGGCCCTATCAACAACATTGTTCCACCACCAATTCACCTTGGGTCGAGAAGGGACTTTGCACCATCCACAGATCTGGTCAGTGGCCCTCAAGAGATTGTCCTATAGAAACCTCCTGTTGTCTTCCACATCATGTGATGCTATATCCCCCTCTATTTTGTCAAAAGCTTTAAGTAATGTTTCTAAATCTCTGTCCATTCACAGGATCTTTAAGATTCCAGACCCTTCTCCTCCATGCTGGTCGTCTTCTGGGCATCCATTTAACCCTGATTCTGAAGTTGCTAACTACTAGTCTATGTTGTGGGGTACATTCTTCACCTGGGAAGGTTTTGGCATTCATAAGCAGCCATCTTTCCCTTTTTCTGGCAAGGATGTAGTCAATTTGGCTAGTGTGTCTACCAGATTAGTAGGTGAATAGGTGACTGGCAGGTTTTCTGAAGTTAGTATTGCAAACCATAAGATCATTTGCATCACAGAACTTCAGCAGTCTGGCTCCCTCCTCATTGTGGGAACCAAAACTATAGCCTCCATGTACGCCATGGAAGGCCCTGCATGTTGTACAACATGTCCATTGAAGTCACCAGCCACAAAGAGAAGGTCCCAGTCATTCGTCAACGAGGGAGTCTTTCTGTCCATCAGGTAGCCCCAGCTGAGGGGCATAGGCTGAAATAATGGTTGCTAACCCATGATATAGCACTAATCTAATCTTAAATATTCTATTGCAGACTCTGACTACCTCGATTACATTATCAACCCATTTCTCTGCAAGAAGTATACCCATGCCCCCGACCCTGTCACTGTTCTCTGCCCATGTTCTTTGCCTGTGAGAAACAAAGCAGAACCTCCTCTGCACCTTACTTCTTGGATGCAGCACAAATCTACATGTCTCCATTCCAGCATCTCAACAATCTCACCAGACCTACCTTTCAGTGTGCCCACGTTGAGCGTGTCAACCCTAAGGGTGTGGGAAGTGTGGGCCCATAAGTTAAAAAAATAATTTATTTAAGATTGCATTGAACTTTTGCCTTTGCAGACATTTTTAACAGAATTTTAAAACTAGAAATGATCTAATTATAAATCTCACAGAGAGACTTAAGCAGCAGTATGATTCCCTAATAGGGACTGTCACATTAAGTTGACAGTATACAACTGCTTTATCATAACACTGCTGCTTAAGTCTCTCTGTGAGATTTATAATTAGATCATTTCTAATTTTTGTAATCAGTGAATGTGTTTTCACTAGAAATATATATATTTGTGCTTATACCACATTTAGTGAGTTATTTCTGTCTATTATTATTCTTACTTTTATGTTGATAATTATTGTTACTTGTATTGCAATTTGAACTGTTGAATGTCGTATTACGTTAATTTTCGCCCTGCAGGGTGAAAAATTGTTTTTTCTTCTCTCTTTGTAAAGAAATAGAAAATTGCGAACTGTTCTTCTGTGTTCCTGTGAAAAGAAAATTTATTTTCTTCTCACCAAAACTTTTCAGTATGGAGGATGAAATGGCATTATGCCTAGATTTTTTACTCTGTAATGAAGACTTCCTGATTCTACAGGAAGAAAATGTTCAAGTATTACAAGGAAATCAACAAGTAACCCAGGAAGTTAAAAAGGTGAACAGTTCTTCTGCCGCCGTAGGTGGACAATTTCAAGAGATTGAAATCTTACCCAAACAGTTGTTTAAGCATAGAAATTTGATAAAACGAACTGACAACGAAACCAGGTTAATTCCACCAAAGGAAATCATAAAAGATTTGGTGGTAAAAACTGTGATATATAAGGTATACAACTGCAAGGAGAAACGCATCATGATGATGAAGACGGATATAATTGAAAAGTACCTTGCTCCGTGTGTGGGAAAAAATAAAATATGTTGGAAGAGGCCCATGAAATGCTACAATAGAGGTGCAATTTGAAAACGCCTAAGTAGCAAAGGAAACATCAACTCTAACACTAAAGATGGACAAAATAATCTTATTACCCATGTACCTTGGCTGGAGAACAGCTAAAATTACAATAGACGAGATTCCAGCCAGGTATGATGTGTACTGGAAGGTAGCAGCACTAATATACGATGTGGAAGAACAAGTCAATATCCTCTCAATGAGAAAAAGAGATGCACTCAATTGGAAGGGGCAGACTCTAGAACTCTTAGTCCAAGCTTCAAAGGAAACCCTCGAAACCAGACCAGACAGGATTTTCATAGGGGAGGGACTCAGTGCAAGAGTGTTGGTGGAGGGACGGCGGTCCAGATGTTTCAAATGTGGTGACAAGGGCTACGTCCGTTCCGAATGCATAAAAGTAAAAAAACCTACACAGAAAAAAATAGAGGTCTTTCCTTAACAGGAGGAAAAAATACCAGATAAAGCTCAACAGAAAAAAGATGACAACCAAGGAAAAAATAAAATGCTGGAAAACACAATAGAAAAATAAAGCGAAGAAGAAATGAAGTTCAAAGTAGTAACTAATGAAAGGAAAAAACCCCTTGGCCCAGACTCCCCTCCCCCTTCAAGAAAAAAAGACAAAATAAATACCCCCATCCACTCCCAAATTGAAACCCGCCCCTAAACCTCCACAAGAAAGAATTGTTTTGTACAATTCGAAAAATGAAGCGTTACATGGAATAATTACAAAAGAAAATTATACAGTGTTGGGACCTATTGAAGGTAAACCGTCACACATACGGTTGGCAAGGATTAGTGCGGAACACTATGAACAGTTCAAACAGCAATATACAGACGATATCTATGACATGAGTCAGTTTATTGTAAAGGAAAAAATAATACTAACACCAATGGCTACACCAGACAAAAACGATACAGGAGGAGGGGATGATGAAAGTCGTGAAGCCCCTCCTGCAAATTTAAAGGTAATGTAACCGCTTTTTATCATGGAAGTTAAGTTAGGGTGTGTGAATGTACATGGCCTGGGGTCAAAATGAAAGCAGACATACCTCCTAGATGACCTCAGGTCGCGAAAGATAGATATATGTGTTGTGACTGAGTCCAAGCTGAACAGCCCACTGTCATTCTCGCCTCTTCTGAACGACTACAAGAAATTTATTTCTCCGAGTCAAGGAAGGAGTGGGGGTGTCAAAAAAGCTTGGACGTACAGGTAAGTACAGTCTTTCTAGACCCAGAAGGTAGGCTGGTCGTTCTGGATGTGTCACATGTGAGTAAGCAGTCCTTCAGGTTGGTAGCAGTCTATGCCCCACAGGAGGATAGACAAACGGTTTTC